>NC_072775.1:4074078-4314100 GCF_022539595.1 Amphiprion ocellaris
TCAGTGTGAACAAAGCTGAATTCTGTGTCAGATAACTTCTCCACATGCCCTGATTGTGTTTCTTGCAGTTGTTTGTAAAGTTTAAATCGTAAATCTGCCGCTCACCTGGAGAATCCTCTTCTGCTTAATGATGAAGGAAAATAATACACAGAACACAGGATTTCTGCTTTCTGGTGGCCAAAGTGTGAAAGTAAATTTATTTCGAGACATTGGCTATTATAATTTCTTCAATTTTGAAACTAGAAAGAGTTATTTAGGCACAGAAATGTCTTTTATTTCAGTTAAATACATTAAAATGTATGCAGATGCTTGAATCGCACTTTTACCATGAAACAACATCTCACCCGTTTGGTAGAGGTCAATATTTCAAAAACTGATGGGTCTATTCATATAAAAAAAAAACATTGATTGTTATTAGTGCCCCAAGGAAATAAGAAATATAAAGAAAGAATTTTTTCATTGCTTTTTTTCTTCGTGGGACATTAAAGGGTTAAAGAAACATTTAAACTATTATTTTCATTATTTAATAATCTGTTATCAGTGAGAGACCTGGCAAACTTATTTTCATCAGTTTTTTTTTAGTATGGAAGTCACAAACAAAGGAGCACTTTGTTTTTACCGGCATTACTTAGTCAAATGCTGTCAAAGCAACCCGAGCCGTCATTCAGAACAGTTTCAACACAGAACGTTCACATGCATCCACAAACCTCTCAGCACTCAAACACCCACAGACAGGTGGCCGGCTGGACCGAGGCTCGGCGGTGTCGTCAGACCCACGAGTCGGGGAGTCGCTGAACTTGTTGGTCCAGTTTGAAGGCCTCCGTGTGGTCCAGTAGAAGTCCATGTAGTCGGTGTTGGCTTTGAACCGCAGCGACTGGCCACCATCAGGTGGACCGGCTCGTCCTCGTAGGACTCCTCCTGTAGCCTTGAGGGAACCACAGGAACATTCAGTAGCTGTTGGAGTTCTTCCTGTCAGGCTCGTGGTAGAACGGCTCTGAAGTATCTTGTACTTGTCTTATCTGGAACAATCTAACAGCCTAAACTGTTAACAGCGGTGTAAAGAAGCAAAACACACAGGCATTGATTAGGACACAAACTAGATTTATTTTAGAAAAAAAATCAACTTAGAGGCATTTATTCACACATATGGCTGAATAGGAGGCCGTCCACTCAGATTGGAGGTCTTCATTCTGTAGGTTGTTTGTTGGGTGAGACTCTTGGACCTCCATCAGCTGACATGGATGTTTGATGGTCTTCCTCTCTAGTGCCAGATGATTCATCCATGAATTCAGCAGCTACAGACTGAAATGAAGCTCATGCTGCCGTTATTGAATTCCTGTTCCAGATCAAATGTTCAGAGCTCACCTTGAATGCAGCCGTCTGCTGTCTGATAGTTTTTCTCATTGTAGTCTTCAATAAAGTCTTTTTCCTCATGTCAGGATGTGGTGAGACTCTTTCTCAGTCTCTGCAGACGTCCCTCATTGTGCATCTCCAGAGAAGAAACAGAAAAACTGGTCACTGCTTCAGCATCACAAACGCTCTCCAGCATTGAGAGTGTTTTAGGAATTCATTCATTGTGTTGTGAGCTTTGAAGGAGCAGAAACTTTACAGCTGCCAAAGATATGAGCTCCAATTCTGGATGTTTTAGGAAATGAAGTTCATCAAATGAACACTTGATTTTTGCTGATAACTCTCATTAAATTACTGAAGAAATCTAACATAAACACCTGTAAACTCTCAGGCAGCTTTTGTTAAAGTTTGTCTATAATTCTATCATCATGTTCTGGAACCAGGACTCTGCAGAAGTTCCTTCAATCAGATACTTGTGTGTTTCTATTTAAGGCCTCAGGTTTGAACGTACAGCAGAGGATTAGAAAGGAGTGATTTTAATATTTAAATCAGTCTGGAGTTAAAATGATTAAAATTTTGATTCTTTAGGCAGATTTGTGTCATAAATAATATTGTAGTCTCACTTAAATATATCCAAATTAGTGCATTTGCATGTTATAGAATATTTTATTTCTCAATCTCAAAACTGCAGGGTCTTAACCTAAATATTAAAATTATGTAAATTTAAATAATAAATAATATTGTATTGCAGAGTCATAAACTTACAGAATAAATATCACTGTACAATCTATATTATTGAGGTAAATTTACATAAATCATGATATTATAGAGTCTTAACTGGAATACCGTAATTTCCGGACTATAAGCCGCTACTTTTTTCTCACGCTTTGAACCCTGCGGCTTATACAACGATGCGGCTAATGTATAGATTTTTACGTGCGAGCTTCATGCCATCAATACATTTAGCCTCGTCACATCAGACCAATAAAATTACCAAACAGGTCACAGTGGACCAATGAAACTGTTCCAATTAAATCAAACACACTCAAACTAAATTCTTCAAATCAGTCATTTTGCGCTTCATGTACACACCCTCATCATGGAAAACACACAAAGAAATGCATATGATGCAGCTGTTGCAGGCCAAGCCTGCTCTCCTTTAACCTAGGCAGTTTGCTGTGTGTGTGTGTGTGTGTGTGTGTGTGTGTGTGTGTGTGTGTGTGTGTGTGTGTGTGTGTGTGTGTGTGTGTGTGTGTGTGTGTGTGTGTGTGTGTGTGTGTGTGAGAGAGAGAGAGAGAGAGAAAGAGAGTGTGTGTGTGTGAGGGTGACGTGAGGAGGAGCGCTGCAGCGGTGTGTGTTGTTGCAGAGACGAGTGTGGAAGTGGAGGCATAGCGATATGCACCATGATGATACAGCCAGTTATATACAGGACAAGAGTGAGAAGCCAGTGTTCCCTGGATGAACTGTATGTGTGGACAGTTGCTGCTGGTTGAATAAAGTGCCTCGTTCTCCCCCTGCAAGTTTGTCCAGACTTATATCTGGCTGTTAACAGTAACGAGCCCCGCTAAGCTAAGCAGACTAGCACTACCCGAGGCTGCCCAACCACGGCTCGGCGGCGAGCAGAATCGGCTTGGTAACACAGCTTTTATTAAAAGATGGATACTGCCGTGTTACAGGCACTGTTTGGGGAAAAAAAGCATGTATTTAATTAAAGGTTAAAAAAAAAAAATCTTTCTGTGTAAATATCTCATGTTACAACGTAGACACCTGCGGCTTATAGTCAGGTGTGGCTTATATATGTACAAAACTTTTTTTCTTTTAAAATTTAGTGGGTGCGGCTTATATTTAGGTGTGCTCAATAGTTCGGAAATTATGGTAATCCTAACATTAATCTTTTTTTAATTTGGCCTGTCGTTTGTATTTTGCTGATAAACTACAATAACCTGACTTTCAGATAATATTTACAGTCTCCACTCACGTATCCATGGCAACGGTAAAGTTTCTGCTTCTTACCAAAGTTCACAACACAAGTAAAGATTTGAATTTAAAACTTCAGGGATGACTGCTGACCATAACCTTAGTGAATAGAATATGCTTCCCTAATTCTTGATTCTGATCAATACTTCATGATCAATATCAGGACAGATGTTACAACTCCAGCTGTTGCATTAGACTGCAGTTATTCAGAGAAATTAAAACATCACATTCCTCATAAAAACTAGATGGGACTTTGATTAAATAAAGTGTTGGTGAATAAACAGTATAAAAAGTGCAAAGCAGCTTCATTAAATCAGGAGATGTGAGACTTCCACAGCATGGATCACCATCTGCTGTGTTGATTCATAGCTGAATGTCAGAATGAACCGAGATAGAAAAGCTGCTTTGAGCTGCAACATTACAGTCTGACAATCCAACACCATCACAGTTTTCATCTGGTTGTTTTGCTCCAACATGCCGTGAAGTCAAGTTTTACCTAAATCAATACAGAAATTCTATTTCCAACCAACAGTGGAATAGTCAGATGGAAGGATTTACTTCTAAGTTCTAACTCAAGTTTTGTTTGGAGCACTGATATATTTCTTCGGTGAATTTTGTGGGTTTAAACTGATAACAGAAGTGAGAATAACTTTGAGGTTCACCTCCGGTGTTAAAAATTTGTTATTGGTGTTTTAGAATATATCATCTAATAATCAATAAAAGAAATTAGATGAATTAACGCTGGATCTCTAACTAGACCACGCAGTATGTAAAGTTTAAAACTGTGTGAGGAACAAATAACTCAAGAAGGGAATTGAGTTTTCTGTCATGTTTGGGTGTTTGTTTGTTTAACAAGAAAGCTTTGTGGTTAAAGAAATTTTCTTTCCAGCTGAAAACTAGGAGTGTTTTTAAGTTAAATATGGTTGATAAATAGTTACACACTCATGGATGATGTGGTACAGACACTTAGGAGTGTTTTTTGGGGTTACGTTGTTCATCTACATTCTCTCATGCTGTATGCAGTCCAACTCGTGTTGGAAAAAGAGGGATAGATGAGATCAGTCAATCATTTACAGATTAGCAGAAATATTAAGGTCTCCACAGAACTCAGGATAGGTAGAAAGAATTAATCATACTATAGGTAGAAAGATTAAGTTTTTCTATCAAAGAAAAATAAAAAACCATGCTGAAAACAGGGTTAAAATGGCATGATGCTCTCCCAATTATCCCAATTGTGCTGTATGCAATCCGCAGCACTGCAAATTTGACCACAGGACTGAGCCCCTATGAGGTTCTCATGGGTCGGCCTATGTCCACATAGGAGCTAGTGCACCTTTGAACACACAAGGTCACTCTGTTATGGACTGATGAATGAATGGCTGAGTATGTGAAAATTGCTAACTGAAAATTTCATTTACAGGTCCCTACAAAAAAATGACTTACAACTGCAACTCTTCATAAGGCAGCCATACCTGTAAAAGGAAAAAGGAAACAAACAAGGAGACATTACTTCAGAAAGGTACCACTTAGACTGGAAATGGACATTTTATTCACTGAATATATGTACTCAGATATGATTGATTGATTGATTGATTGATTGATTGATTGATTGATTGATTGATTGATTGATTGATTGATTGATTGATTGACTTACTATTTTGAGGTTGATTTTAATCAATTGCTCTTGGATATAATATTGATTGCTTTTGTCTTTTTATCTTTTCAAAAACTGGTTTGTTTTTATCGCATGATTGTGAATTTTGATGTATATAGCACTTACCTTTTAAATGTTATAAGGCACTTACATTATTTTTTATTGACTATTTTATGTTTGACATTTCCGGTCTTAATGACGGTACACACCTGAAATTTCTATGATAGATACTTACCTTTAATGGAAGGCCTCTCCACCAGGAAACCACAGCCGGGACGGGGTGTCGGTCCGGACAGAGCAGGAACAAGTGCGGCCTCGCAATTGTACACACGTGGACAAAATTGTTGGTACCCCTCAGTTAATGAAAGAAAAGCCCACAATAGTCACAGAAATAATTTGAATCTGACAAAAGCAATAATACATAAAAATTCTATGAAAATTAACCAATGAAAATCAGACATTGCTTTTGAACTGTAGTTCACCAGAATTATTTTAAAAAATAAACCCATGAAACAGGCCTGGACAAAAATGATGGAACCCTTAATATTTTGTTGCTCAACCTTTTGAGGCAATCACTGCAATCAAACCATTTGTGTAACTGTTAATGAGACTTCTGCACCTCTCAGCAGGTATTCTGGTTCACTCCTCATCAGCAGACTGCTCCAGTTGTCTCAGGTTTGAAGGTTCCTTCTCCAGACACCATGTTTCAGCTCCTTCCACAGATGTTCAATAGGATTTAGATCAGGACTCATAGAGGCCACTTCACAATAGTCCAATGTTTTCCTCTTAGCCATTCTTGGCTGTTTTTAGCTGTTTGTTTTGGCTCATTATCCTGTTGCAAGACCCATGACCTGTGACTGAGACCAAGCTTTCTGACACTGGGCAGCACATTTCTCTCTAGAATACCTTGATAGTCATGACATTTCATTGTACCCTGCACAGATTCCAGACACCCTGTACCAGATGCAGCAAAGCGGCCCCAGAACATAACAGAACCTCCTCCATGTTCCACAGTAGGGACAGTGTTCTTTTCTTCATATGCTTCATTTCTGCATCTGTGAACATAGAGCTGATGTGCCAAAAAGTTCCAGTTTTGTCTGGTCTGTCCATAGGACATTCTCCTAGAAGCTTTGTGGCTTGTCAACATGCAGTTTGGCAAATTCCAGTCTGGCTTTTTTATGATTTGTTTTCAACAATGGTGTCCTCCTTGGTCGTCTCCCATGAAGTCCACTTTGGCTCAAACGACGACGGATGGTGTGATCTGACACTGATGTACCTTGACCTTGGAGTTCACCTTTAATGTCTTTAGAGGTTGTTCTGGGCTCTTTTGTTACCATTCCTATTATCCGTCTCTTCCATTTGTCATCAGTTTTCCTCCTGTGGCCACGTCCAGGGAGGTTGGCTACAGTCCCATGGATCTTAAATTTCTGAATAATATGTGCAACTGTAGTCACAGGAACATCAAGCTGCTTGGAGATGGTCTTATAGGCCTTACCTTTAACATGCTTGTCTATAATTTTCTTTCTAATCTCCTGAGACAACTCTCTCCTTGGCTTCCTCTGGTCCATGTTTAGTGTGGTACACACCATGTCACCAAACAGCACAGTGACTACTGTAACCCTATAAATAGGCCGACTGACTGATTACTAGTTGGAGACACCTGTGATGCTAATTAGAGGACACACCTTGATTGAACATGTCCCTATGGTCACATTATTTTCTGTCTTTTCTAGGGGTACCATCATTTTTGTCCAGGCCTGTTTTAAGGGTTTATTTTTAAAAATAATTCAGTTGAACCACGGTTCAAAAGCAATGTTTGATTTTCATTGGTTAATTTTCATAGAATTTTTATTTATTATTACTCCCGGGCAGTACGTGAATAAAATCCATATGGAAAAAGCACTCCATAAGTTCTACTGCTTTGGCTATCCGCTTCTATTCAGATCCTGGTTTTTATCTTATTTTTGATTTTTCAATTAATCGCATAAACAGCACGTTTCATACATATTCACATACATTTTAAAAGCTCTTACTGCCTTCTGGCACACCTCCAGAGAGATCCAGGTATGTGGTCATACATGGTGTGGTGGTTAGAGCAGAGCTTGCCAGTCTGGGTTCACAACTTGGCTGGAACAGAGGTAGGAAGTACTCATACTGAAATGAACCAAATAAGATTCAGATAGGACAAAGTGAAAACAAACCTCCAATGCTCTACTCTTTCAGCCACTCCAGTTCTGCTCACATCCTGGCTTTTATTTATTCTTGTTTGTGTTTTAATAATTATTTATTGGTTTATGTATAATGATTTTATGATGGCCTGTTTTTGACTTATGAAGTTGTTTTTATGTGTGTGTATATCTTTTAAGTACGTATTATTTTAGCATGTTTTCTTAGCACGTATTATTCAGCACTTATTTAAAGTCCGTTATTTATTTTTGTATTGGTATGAAGTTGGTTTTATGAGTGTATATATATTTTAAGCATGTATTCCTTAGCACTTTCTTACTTTTAGCACTGATTACTTAGCACTTATTTTAAGTCTGTCATTTATTTATGTATTTTATTTATTATATGTGAACATGTATATGAACTGTATGTTCTTAACTATTTTAATCTTCTCCAGGATCTTTTAATCTACAGATCTATGCTCTCTTTATTGAGACCACGGGAAAAGCAGAGGAAATTGTTAACAGATTAGGATCCTGCTGCTCTTCCTGTATGGTGGCCCAGTTTACCTCATTTCGATGATTTTAGTGGGTTTGACACACCATTTTGGCCTTTATTTTAAAGGAATTTTAAGATTTTTAAATCCAGCAGTCCCCCTGAGCCCGTGTCCCTTGCAGTGCTCTTATTGGAGCACTGCACTTTTACCTAAACCTAACCCAAACCCCACCTAACCCGAACCCCACCTAACCCGAACCCCACCTAACCCGACATTTTTTTACCCCCAATATCTGTCCAATGTCCAAGCTGGACAAAGCAGTTGGAGTATAGAAATGATAACTACATTTACTATGGATAGTCTGCTGTATTACTGCAGCACTGAGGGACGATCGACACTGAGTCATGGACCATAATAATGCTGGTAACCACGGAAACCATACACTAAGACAGTGAAAGCTGCAGCCTAAAACTGTCCACAAGATAAAAGCTAAAATATAAGTTAAATATTTTGAGTTTTGTGACTAAAACAAAAATAAAAATCTATACTTTCACTAAAACAAAGTCAACATCAGATGCTTTGTACATTTAAACGCCGAAGTAAACTTTTGTCACTTTGTTTATTCTTGTCAAACTTTGCCACCATTTGTCCTCATGGTGGTGCATGTTATTCCCCTCTACATGAAGACTGCTAAAAACGCCCCTGGGAGTCATTAATCATGTCAACATTTACTGAAAACATTAATTAGTGAGTGTCTGCATATTTAATGTGACTAAATGAGTTGTCAGGAGATTGTTGGATGGGAACATTTTTGGCAGCTGACAAACAACATTTACCCTCAAGAGGTTAGCAAAAGGCCCTGACTAATTAAGGAAACACATCCCTAAACAGAAGGAACAGTGACACTGCAGTTAACTTCATCTTTACTTTATATTTCAAGGTACAATTCAAAGGCTGTTGATTGAGTTTTTTTAACTCCTGAAGTTCAGAAACTTGTACAAAGTAGAAAAGGAAAGTTAGCAATGCATCAGTCACATGAACAAACTGCCATGAGGTAAACATGCAGCGTAGTTGGGCTGGCTGCTCTGCTGCAGATGTAGATCCTTAAAACAACATCAACGCCACGTCCAAATAATGTCACAGATCACTATCTATGTTCGTTTTTGCTTGCTGTTTACTTTTGTCTTCAGTCCCCTTGCTATTTCATTTGTACTCAGTATCTACTTTTGTTTTCGCTTACCGTTTATTTTCATCTTTAATTGCTGATTATTCTCATCTTCTTTTCTGGCTCACAATTGCTTTCTGCTTTAGTTTTTGCTCACTGTTTACTTGTGACTTCAATCAGGGTCTATTTTCATTTCTACATACCGTTTACTTTGGTCTTTGCATGTTGTTTACTTTCATTATTGCTTATTATGTAACATCATATCATCTATTAGAATTTTACATCAAGTTTTGAACTCTTCTGGATTTGGCATCTAATGTACACATCCATAAAAAATGTATGAAAACTGTGATGTAACAAAGATAATAAACAAAATTATGAGTAAAAGTTGAACTGCTACTAAACTTTGCAAATGATGAGGCGTGTTATTGTTGTTCTAGAAATGTTGTCTTCAGTTTGGTGAAATACTCCGAGGTGTCACAAAGAGAAATCCCCACATCTGACCTCATCCCCTGACAACTCATTTAGATGCATTAAATATTCATTAATGTTTGAGGAGATGATGTGTTCCTCTGTAAAGACAAAGTTTAACAAGCACAAGCAAGTCTAAAGTAAATGGAAGAAACTTCAGCGTCTGTCCTGAAAACTTTGCTTACATGTTAAAGGTGCCTGTTAACCCAGAACATGGAGGAAAAATCCAAACATGTTCTAAAAGGGTCGTATCTAAACTCATCAGAATATTTTTTGACACCTAACCACATAGTTTTGGTGGTTAAACTTACCAGGTTTTTAGCACATAGTTAATGTTGTGAAGGGGTTAGTTTCACCCCAAATCAGAATTTTCATGAATTTAACCAAAGAGCAAGTGAAAATGGAAGTCAGCAATTGAAAACGAAACTAATCAGCAAGTAAAAGTGAACATAAACAGAGCAAAATGACAGTTTTCAGCTTCTGGAAAAGACAGTTACTCGTGAGCTTGGTTAAAAGTAACCAACAACTGAAGATAAAAGTAAAAAGCTTGTGAAAACAAAAGTAGACGAGTGAAAAGAAAAGTAAAGAGCAGGCAATGACAAAAGCAAACAGCAAGCTAAAATGAAAGTAGACAGAGTGAAGCCAGAAGTAAACAGCAAGTGAAAATGACGAGAAAAGTAGACAGTGAGCGAAAATAAAAGTAAACAATGAGCAATAATCATTGTCATTGTCGCTCACAGTTTATTTTCATTTATGTATGTGAAATTTATGTATCAAATTTATTTGGTTAAATTCATGAAAATTGTGATTTGGGGTGAAACTAATCCCTTCACAACATGAACTACGTGCTAAAAGCCTGATAAGTTTAGTCACAGATTTCATACATTTTTATGGATGAGGACGTTAGATGTGAAATCCAGAAGAGTTACAAACTTTATGGTCAGATGTGGGGATTTCTCTTTGTGACAACTCGGAGTATTTCACCAAACTGAAAACAACATTTCCAGAACAACAATAACACGCCTCATCATTTGCAAAGTTTAGTAACAGTTCAACTTTTACTCATAACTTTCTTTATTATCTTTGCTGTTGTTTGAATTAGACGATAACGCAAAAATACTTCACAGTTTTCATATATTTTTATGGATGTGGACGTTAGGTGTCAAATCCAGACGAATTAAACATTATGTAAAATCCTAATAGACAGTGTATATTATCATAATATACAAATCTCATATATGACTGTTTCTTTCAATTTCTTTCTCTTTACTTTCACCTTCACTCACTGTTAACATTGATTTTTGAAAGCTGTTTAACTTTTTCAGGGGGTCACAGTTTACTTTCTTTTTCATTCCCTGGTAATTGTTGTCTCCACTTTCTGTCTTCTTTCATTTTCACTTGTTTCCTTTTGTTTTGACTCGCTGCCGACTGTCAGTGTTTACTTTTGTTTTTATTCACTCTCTGCTTTTGTTTTTTTCTCATTGGTAACTCTTGTTTTCACAGTTTCCTTTCACCTTCTCTTGCTGTTAACTTTCTTTTTTTTGGCCTTTTAGGCTTCGTTATAAAGGACAGTGGAGAGAGACAGGAAAGTGGGGAGAGGAATGGGGTGAGGACCTGCAGCAAAGGACCATGGGCTGGATTCAAACCCATGACCACTGCATTGCTCGCTCAACCAGTTGAGCTACCGGGACGCCATTTGGTGTTAACTTTAGCTTTCACTTCTTAATTTTCATCTTCACTCACTGTGTACATTCATCTTCACTGCAAATGGCAGCGACTTTACCCAAGAGGAAACCGTTATCATCACATGTTAACATCGTCTTTAGTTCACTTCTATTCTACATCGTTCCTCTATATTTTCACCAATACATATTAAAAAATATAACATATGTAAAATACTGAAATAAAACGGAACAAAAAACAAAACAAAATCCACTTAAAATAAAATAAAAACCATGCTTGCTCACAGAGGATCCAAGCAATCCTTAAATTTGTTGGGGTTTCATGTATATTTTTGTCAAAAACTTCGATCTAAATTCATCAGCTTAACCTCTATAGTTAATCAATTCCCAATTGGGTTGAGGTCAGAGGAGTTTGGTGGCCATTCCTCCTTACACAGAAAGACAGGTAGATGCTCAGAGCTGGGTCATAAGGACAGTGTGAGCAAGGGCACCATCTTGCATAAATACCAATTCCAAACATCTGTTAAACATTTTCAGTTCAGTCAAAGGCCCTGATTTTTTTCCTCCTGGCCAAAACTGAAAGTAGTACCTCTTCTAGAATGTTGCTGGTCTAATATTGTGCATTAACAGTGGTATCTTGAGGCACAATGTGCAGCTCTGAGAGACCTGAAGCAGTTATAGCCCCCCAAACCATACTATGGGCACTGAATTTCACTTGCTCTGAAGATGGTACTTTTTCACGATCATCTTTATTGATACGGTTGTTTTGGCTGTTGGGTATCAAAAATAAGTAAAGAGGGCATTCATCAGAGAAAATCCAGTTCTCCCACTTGTTTGGAGTCAGATTTATGTATTTATTTGTGAAAGCCAGTCTCTTCTTTTGCAGTTTCAGACCTAATGTTTGTGTTACATAACTATGCACAGTGCTCTTCAAAACATCTTCTCAAAGATTTTTCAGCCTCTGACTGAATCGTTGGCATGACTGGTATCTTTTACCCTTGGCCTTTCTTATTAGATTCTTGGCTCTTGCAGTTAGGCCAGATAGACGTCCTGAGCGAGGCAAGTCTTTGTAGGATCTGTCTTTGTTGTACCTTTACCACCAGCGGATACTTCTGCCAAGGGCTTGAGCTGCCTGCTGACGAGTGTTTCCTGGATTTTGAAGAGCAATGGCCTGTGCACCACTCTCAGACTCTAAAAGAGCAGTTTTTCTGACCTTACTCATGGCCATGTAAACAACGCTTTTCGTGTGCTGCTTTACTTGGCTGTCAGTCACTGACCAGTTCATCCTCTGTGCCATCATCAACACCCTACGTTCCAACCTCCTACCTCATCAACTAGCCCACACTCTGGAATTCATGGTTCCATCAGCCTTTCATGGTTTCCCTCATTCTCTATCTCTCGTACATCTGAAAAAGACCAGAAAATGTCAATAGACTTTCCCATCTGACCCTGCTGTTCATTACCAAGACTGTTCAAGTTGCAGCCTGATCCTGGTTCCCTTTCCTGCAAATTCTGACAACATTCCAAATCTTCTCTGACCTATTCTCTGGCCATTCCTGGCGTATTGGCACAGTTTTAACAGCTGCCAGCTGAGTCTTTCTGAAGCACCTAATTTCAGGCCATGGGCTGTTGGTCATTGCAAGCATGTCAGCTTTTCATGTGCTCCACCCATTCAGACCTGCAGTATGTTAGACCCACTCTTTCATTTCATCCTTATGGGGGGGCTTTTTGGGAGTCTGCCATCTTGGTAGCCATCGCTGATCCCTGACAAAGCCTTCCCCTACATGGCAGCAACTCAACTCAGTCATCATCAATATAACACTCCTTAACATTTAATGATCAAGCGTGATTCTAATGAATTGTGTTAAAAAAGACAATATACAGTACACTTTGCACACCAATTTTTGTGCTCCAACCACATCACCATTTTGTTAAAATAGCAAAAACTAGAACCTTGTCTTGTCATACATGCCACACATTTAGTTCCACTGATGTTTGAGGCCTAAAAAGTTAGTGAAATGTTGACCAAAGACTATATTTTGAGGAGGGATTATCTATTCATCCCTATACACACACTTCCAGGAACTTTCTGGGGCTCCACAACCACCCTTGTTTTAAACTTTTGCCCTTTTTGTCCAATTTCAAGGGATAGTGATCAAAAATTTGGCACCAGCTGTTGCCATTCAAATCTGGAAGAAGTAATGTTGTCTGAGTCTTTACAACCTTTTGTGACAATGGCAGTTATATTAATAACTCTAACAATACTGAACCCTTAGAAGGGCTTCCCAACTCAAATTGTTGGGAGGAAGCAACATATTTCCTGGATTTTGTCTGAATTGACCCACAACAACAAATTAAAACAGCACCACATGTCACCAAGGACACAACAGCTCCTTTATTGTGATGTCAGCAATACAGCAGGAAATATCTGTTGATCGGCTGTTAACCCTATGGACAGGTGATGAAGTCACGTGAGATGTTTGTGAGGACGAAGCTCATATACAGTGTGTGATGGTAGAAACCTTGCAGTCCAGCTCTGCTCACCTGGAAACCAGAACAACCTCCAACCTGCAGACTCAACAGATGCCTGTGATGACTCTGGATCTTCATGGTTTGAATACAAACTGCCAGGTTGTCTTTGTGTTTTATTTCCAGGGATAATGAGAGGTTCAGTTTTTCTCCAAAATGTCTCATGCGAATGATTCCATTCACGATGAAGCTCAGGATGACAGGTTCCTTGAAATTCTGATGGTTTCAACTCTGTCTACAATTCCATCCTGTGTGTTTCTCTACATTAATGGGATCATGTTGTTCACTCTGAGGAGTAAAGCTGTGTTTTGTGAGACTGCTCGGTACATTCTGCTGTATAACCTGTTGTTTGCTGAAACTGTGCAGCTGGTTCTGAGTCAGGTTCTGTTCCTGTTGGCTGCTTATAGTGTAATAATGACGTATCCTCTATGTGGATTCCTCACCCAGCTTGCTAATCTCACCACTACGATCTCTCCTCTCACTCTGGTGGTGATGTCTGTGGAGAGATATGTTGCTGTGTGTTACCCACTGAGACATGCTGATATCGTCACTGTCAGAAACACAGGTGTGTCAATAATTTTGATTTGGACGTTTTCTTCTCTAAATGTTGTCATTCGAGTTCTTCTGCTGTTAGAACTTCCTTTTGACAACCTGCTGAATCTACAGGTCAAAGGATTCTGTTCGGGCTTAAGCATGTTAGTTGGACCAATATCTCATGCTTATAACAAAGCATTCGCAGGTTTTGTGTTCACATCAGCCGGTGTGGCAATCATTTCCTCCTATATTGGTGTTGCAGCAGCAGCCAGGTCGGCCTCTGCAGACAAAGCTTCAGCCCATAAGGCTCGAAACACACTGCTGCTGCATCTGGTGCAGTTGGGCCTCAGCCTCTCCTCCACAGTTTACTATCCACTGCTCATTGCTCTGTCAACAGTAGTGGTCAGGGTTGTGTTTTTCCGCATCCAAAGCCTTGTTTATATGTTTATTTTCATTGTGCCCAGATGTCTGAGTTCACTCATCTATGGCCTCAGAGATCAGAGCATCAGGCCTGTCCTCATGTTTTACCTCTGCTGCCGACTGAGACTTTCAACTGTCAGAGTAAAGTCTGACGTCTCATCCTCGGCTTAAATGTAAATGGACAAAGCTTTATGTGTGCCTGGCAATGTGGTATAAATGGTAAATAACATCCTAAAGCTACCAAATCCTTGATTTAGCTTGAAAGCTTCTGAATGAGCTTCACAGACATTACATTGTTTTGAGAATGTCGTTCTGTAGTTTTGTCAGTCTGTCTTAAACTCTCTGTGACACTAGAATCCTGTCACAACAAAGTATTATTGTTCTTACTGAGATTATATTATTTGTGATTGTTACATTACATTTGAATTTTTACTGTCAGCTGTTACACTGATCATGTTGAGTTCTGAGGATTTTCTGCTGCTTTTTTCCTCTGCTGCTCTCTGAAGGAAATTAACTCTACCTGGTTCTCTTTCCTACATAGCATCAGCCACCGCATCTGAAATATACCTTTAACCTCTCCAAACATCTCTGTCTCATCTTTCACTGGAGTTTTTATCTGCTGTGTTGCTGCCAGAGAAAGAAAAATATGTTTGCATTTATAAAATGTTTCAGCCACAAATGGGAAACAGTTGTCTGATAACAAAAGTGATTGATGGTTGCCTTTTCTTGTTTGTCATTTTATTCATATTATAGTTGATGCAGCCACAGTTTGGCAAAATTTTACAAGAAGGGACGACTGAAAGCAAAATAACATCACAACAAATGTATTGTGTTTGAAGAAAATCTGGGACTTTGATAAGAGGTTGAAAAATGATACAGATAGGACAAAACCGTAAAAGAGAAATGAGGGAGGCAATGTAAAATAAAGTATTAAGAAAAGCACATCCAAAGGTCAGGTTTTTAATTCAGGACTCTGAAGAATTCAAAACAGACTAATGTGCAGAAATCTGCATAATTTAGATGATGATCATTGTGTTCCATTGCCTACCAGAAAAGACAGCTTTACCAGGTCTGCAGTGCAGCTTGAGAAAATGAAAATAGAAATCATAATGACTACGACAGATACGTAGTCAAATTATGATTGAACAGAAGACATAGATTAGCCAGACAATAGAAATGAAACATGAAGTGTACACATGGTGTACAATACAGAAAATAGTCTGTGATAATAAGTTCCGAGTCAAAAGAGGTCAGTGATTCATGCAGAGGTACAGAAAGAAAACATGAAGGTTTAAAGTCCTGCAGAACATTTTCATACAGTCACTTCTTTTAATAAAAATGTATGCAGATACATCCCATGGACTTCAAAAGTCCCTCTATTGTATATTATATATAAATTTTCCAGTCATTTAGGACAAATTTCATGTCATTCTGGACCAATTTTCCAGAATTATGGATAATTTTAAAGTCATTTTGGACAATTTTTTTCTGTTATTTTCAACAAGCTTTATGTCAGCTTGGATCGTTTTTTATCATTTTGGATCATTTTTGTGTTTTTGGGATAATTTTCAAGTAATTTCCTGTTACTCTGGACGAATTTTCTGTAATTGTGGATCATTTTCAAGTCATTCTGTATGGGTCAATATATAATTGCGGGATTTTTTGTATCATAGTTGACATTTTAGTGATATCTAGTCACTTTTTTATTAATAAATGATTGTTTCCATTTCAAATAATTATGAAATTTGTAAAGACGTGATCATAATGAATTTCAAATAGAACTGTATGCAAGATATATCCCATGGACTTCAGCAGTCCCTCACTTCTGTACTGGCCCCCATGCTACTGATGGTGCAGAAGTGGCCTGCAGCTGCTCCTCTGAATCCACCACTGGGGGGCGCACCGCTTGGCTGTTCTGTGTGACGTAATCGGAAGTGTTTGTGTCATTGTCCCATCCACTGGTCCTCCTCCTCTTCCTCAGCATCCTCCTCCTCCTCTGTCGCCATGGTGCAGATGATGGAGTCGCAGTGTGAGTATTTCATGTATTTCCCGGCGTTTGGTTGAGAGACACGAAAGCTTCAGCTTATTAAAACGCAGAAAAGTGACACCACAGAAGTAATTGTAATATTTTCAGCTTTCTGATGGTCCGTCGACTACTCATCTGTGATGCGTTGATCCATCAGGAAAATGAACCAAATATAAGCGTAAAATTATGATGCTTTACCAAATCCCTTTTCTTTACATGTCTAATAAAATAGGCTAAAATCATTTGTTTGCACTAAATTCTGTAGATTCTGTAAAAGACAAAAAAATCTGCACTCCTCAGAATGAGTATCCAGAACAAACACCAACACTCATATGACAAAAAAATCTGAAAGTTTTCAGATGAACTGCAGGCAGTTTCCACAGAGCAGAGACTGAAAGGAAAATAAAATAAACAGAGTCAGTAAAATAAATGCAGCATGGCTCAAAAACAGTGAACAGAGGAGCAAGTTGCTGGAAATACATTCAGCATGGTGAAACTTCTTTCTAGAGCTCACATGCAAAGTGGTGTGAAAAACGTTTCTGGAAGTTCTAAATCTGTAAATAGAAAAGAAACAGATCAAAATCTCAACATTAACTTTTTTTTTTTTTAATTCTTTATCAGTTTCAACAATTTTTAGTGATGGGTATAATTCACATGTGCACAATATTATCATTTTTCTTTATTCAGAAATCAATTTTCCATCAAAATAATAAAATAAAATAAAATAAAATAAACGGAAACATTTGCATCTTTAGGAACATTAGGGAGTGACCATTACATTGTCTTTAAATTTTCATACTCAAAATTAAATTGGGCTTTTTAATTTTTATATCCCATTTTCCCCAACAAGCTACAAACCAGTCTTGTTTTTTGTTTACAAACGCTGTCATCTCTTCCATTTTATACATATTCAGTGTTATATCCCACCATGCTTACATGAATATCCTGCGATAGCCAATTCTTAGTTCGAGATTTCATACTTGCAACAACAAAACACTCAACAGATATTCATCCTTTTTTCTCCATTCCTGTGGTAAACATCCAAAATAAACAGTTTTTATTGCAAAATGAATTACACATTTAAAACTATAAATGGTTAAAAGGACAACATCACACACGGGTATTAAGAGAGAAACTGAAGAGAAAATAAAAGATAGAAAGAGATTAAGATCAGGAGGATAGAAAAAGGGACAACAAGCAGTGAACATTTTACAATGGATAAAAAGGCAGAGAGTGATAAAAGAGAAATAAAAGGGAACTTTACTTGAAGGCGAGTCTAAAAATGTTTTATCTCAACACAAACTTTAAACATTATGAACTTCTCATGTCCATAAACTAGTGTATGCTTGTTCCAGGTTAGTCCACATTTGAACATTTTCACATCTGTTCTCATTTTTTCATGTGAATAAATGTCACTAAAACACCACAAAGCCTCTACTGCTCAATGTAAAAGCTGTCATCTCATCGTCTCATCATCACGCAGGTAAAAACAGCCCGTCCAGCCCGGCGGTTCGAGACCTATTGGACCGACACCAGGCCAGTCTGGGTCGATCTCAGTCCTTCTCCCACCAGCAGCCGTCTCGATCGCACATCATGAGGTAAAGCTCTCATTCCAGACCGAGCGGATATCACATTGGATTAGGTAGTTATCTGATGATGTCGGTGTGTGTTTCCAGGACGGGCAGCGCCATGGAGCACCGGGCCATCACGCCGCCCGTCGGCTCGCCGGTTGGCTGGCCGCTCTACCTGCCACCGCAGGACAAGACGCTGCTGTCGCTGGACAAGATCGCCAAGAGGGAGTGCAAAGTCCTGGTGGTGGATCCCACCAGCTAGAGGGCGAAGAGGCTTTTATTTGGAAGGAGACTTAACCTCGAAGCAAGCTGCAGGAAACACCGACGGGTCTGATGGAACTGTGATTCATGAGGAGAGGAGCCGCCATGATCAAACTTCACACGAAATATTTAATGTATTATCACATCCAGAGACACAGCTTTTATGGATCATGTTTTCCTGCTCATTTGAACAAAATGTACAAAAAAAATCAGGAAATTTCCAAGAACTTCCTGCACAATTACTAATTATTAGCGAAACGGTGAAAGCAGAGCTACGGTTTTGCAAATAATTTTTAATCTAAAAAATACGTATTTGTTTTCCACTGCAGGTCAGAAAGCAGAAACATCAGTAAAACATTTACAGAAGCACATCTGCAACCATCTGTAAAAGATTTCCCTTTATAATTATCACCACATTTCACAGGATTTTATTTACAGCTTCTAGTGGAAATGAGTTGGAAAATACAGGAACCGTAAAAAAAAAAAAAAAAAGTGTTATTTCACTGTATTATTTAACATTGAGAGAAACTTTTGTCTCATTTCTCAGTGTTATTCTCTCAGTAGTTTTATTTTGGACAGTTGTGCCTTCAGATTTTGAGTGAATGCGACACAAGAAACTAAATAAACTGCATGCAAGAAAGAATGATTTTATTATTAAAAAGAATTCACGTGTCCTGCTTTGTTTCAGTCATACCACATCTGTTTAGTTTACTGCAGGTAAATCCGAGAGGAGCAAAGCTGGAGGTGCTTTTATTTTGAAATTACAACCTGGCTTCGTGTTTCTGAAGTCACAACATTTATTTTTCATCATCTTCAAACCAAGAGAACAACGGAGCCAAAGTGGATTCCACACGTTTAAATATCACTGTTAAGACATCAAATGATAATTTATGTGACTAAATTAAATGTGGGGACAGTGGTGGCACAACGGTTAAGTCTATGGACTACTGATCAGAAGGTCAGAGGTTCAAGCCCCGATGCAACCACTGTTGGGCCCTTGAGCAAGGCCCTTAACCCTTCCTGCTCCAGGGGTGCTGTACCGCGGCTGACCCGTCGCTCTGACTCCCCCAATTGGGGAGAGATGCGAAAATCAGAAATTCCCCTCGTGGGATTAATAAGGGATAATAAAATTAAATAAAAATGAATGAATAAATAAATACTTAGGCTAGAATGTTGTTAATCATTTATTAATTTTAATATTAAGGTTAAAATCCTATAAAATTACACATGAAAAACCAACGAATCCAAAGATTCAGTGTAAGCAAGCATTTTATTTAAATTTTTAAAATTTAAATCACATTTATAGGCATGTATGCAGCTGCAGTATTACAGTTTTGAGGTGCCTGGACTTTACTTTGATTTTATACCACTTTATATTTGTACTCCAGTATATCCAGACTGAAATATTGCACTTTTTACTGCATTCCAAGTGATTAGAGTCAGATTAACAGCACAGTATGTAATAAGAAAACAGATCACGGTGCGTTATGGAAGATTAAAATAAAACTACTGATCACATGAAGAAAATTCAACTAATTTAAATTGGTTTCACCTTAAAAAGCACACAAACACATGGTTTTCATCCAGTAACATGATAAATATGACTCTAATATGGGCCGTTGATTGTTATACTGAAGTAGAATTTTACTACTTTTACTTCAGTATTTAAAGTACTTCTTCCACTGCTGGCTCTTTGTTATCATGAGCTAAAACAATCAATCACTAGATATGATTTCTGACATTTTACAGAACATTAATTTGATTAAAATACAATAGAATCAATTAATTGATAGTAATAATAATGGTTTGATGGATTTTCACTCCTGTTATCAATAATTGCTGCTGTCGGATGAGGTCAGATGGCGACGCTGTTCTCGATGTGTGATGGACAGAGGTACGGATACGGCAGCTCCAGCCGGCTGTTGCGCTCGACGATGTCTTTAGAAATGGTGGCAAGTTGAGCCTGCACCTCCTCCACCAGCCTGCGGTGGGCGCCGTCTGCAAAGATGGCCTCGTTGTAGTGGCACAGAGGAACCTGCAGGGGGAGACACACACTCACATTATTTATATTATATATCGCGTTATATTAAGACAGCGACCACAGACTGTCTGGGAAAGATGGGCGCAGCCAAAGTCACGCCTCGTCTAAAACAGGGGTGTCCAACCACCGGGCCGCAGACCGTCACCGGGATGCACAGAAAGAAAAAAAACTTTTACTATTATTTTTAGGGCTGGGATTTTAACGCGTTAATTTCGAGTTTGTTTATTATCGAGGTGGGCGGAGCCTCACAGAGTCGTGGGCAGGCTGTTACAGCATCTCCAGTGTCATCAGGACGCGACACGTGGAGTTGACATCGGGCAGGAAGGACAGGATGTCGTCCTCCGTCACGCCGCCTTTGACCTGCGGAGGAGGACGCAACATGGCCACCTGGCAGTTGGGCATCCAGAGAGCGAAGTCCAGCTGCAGCAGAGGAAGGAGCAGATGTTAAAGGAATGAAGGAGCAGATGTTCCAGATGTTCAGAGAGAAAAGCAGTGTGAGGCCTTTAGTATAGAAAACATGAATGAAATGAATCCTGTATTTGTGAGCAAAGAAAACCTTCCTGGTTCAGTGTGAGAGAAATTTTATTTTTCAGATTTAAATTGTTTTAAATCTCACGTCTATACAGTCAGAATGACTCAACCAATGATCAACTTTTCTCTCCTTTGTAATATTTTTATACACATTGTCATCATAGTGAGAATTTTTACTCCGCCAAGGAGGCAGAGCCTCGGTGGAGTTATTTGACGATTTGTGTTGGTCTGTCTGTCTGTCTGTCTGTCTGTCTGTCTGTCTGTCTGTCTGTCTGTCTGTGAGCAACATGACTCAAAAATGGACTAATGGATTTGGATGAAATTTTCAGGAAGGTCAGAAATGACACAAGGACCAAGTAATTAGATTTTGGCAGTGATGTGGCTTATAGTCTGGATCCACGGATTTGTTAAAGTTACATTTTGAGAACACATTTATTTTATGAGTCATTGTGTACGTGTTTTTTTTATTGTTTTTAGTCATTTTTGGAACTCTTCTAAGCCATCCTAGATGTTTAACAAATTTCTAATCATTTTGGACAAATGTGGTGATTTGTTTAAGATTTCCGTATCATTGCCAGATAGCCATGACAAAAAGTGAACACTAATTAAATTGTGGAGTGTTTCTGAGTCCCATCAATTCCCGCTGCCCACTACATATTTAGGTCACGTGATTTGGTATCTGTACATAACGTACACATGCAGAACACACACCTGTGCTCAGCGCAAGGTCATTTTGTTTGCGAGTACAGAAATATTCTATGGTGCTGTGATTTCTGATCATCAATAATTAATAAATAAACAAATACTGCATTTCTAAAGAAAAATGCTGCATTTCTGACAATGCCATATGGGGGAATGAGTGGCCTTGGAGGAGTACTGAGCTCTCTGAGTACTTTTCTAGTTATTGTTTTTATTGCTGTTGTTGTTATTTTTATTTCTATTGTTGTTGTTCTGTAGTGTGCCTGTGTTTGACTCACCTGAGAGAAGTTAACAGCAGAGTGCAGAGGTGAACACGAAAAAATGATCATCGTGACAAACTTGGACACTTCAGCTTTGGTGTTGAAGGACTGAGGGAAACCTGCACAGACGTGTTCACATTTACACATTCATGTAAATATTTACACACATTTACAGATTTGGTTGCATATTTACATTTTTGGTGTAGATATTTACACATTTGTACATTTGTATATAATCATTTACAATTTTGTGTTTACATTTCCAGTTTTATAAATATGTAAATATCTGAACACATTTTGTAAATATTTTCATATTTGTGTATATACAGTATTTGTGTAGATTTGCAGACATATGACTGACCTGCGAACACATATATTTTTCTGTAGATATTTTTTGTCTGTAGATTTGTGTACATTTTAATAGTTTATGTACGGGTTTACACTCATTTGTGTACACATTTACCGAGACTTATTAGACTAATTTATTTTTAGTATTTGTATACATTCACTTTTGTATAGATTTGCATGCACCATTCGTTTGTTTAAACATATACAGCTTTGTGTACACATTTAAAGCTTTATCTTTAGCTTTGTAAATGTTAATCATTTGTGCACATTTGCTCATTTATGTACATTTGTGTTTGCATTTATAAATTTGTGTAAATGTCCTCACGTCTCAGTAATGTGAAAATTTGCAGATTTTTTATTGTTTCTGTGCACACATTGACATGAACACAAACTACAGTGGGGCAGTTAATCAACACTGTAACAAGTTTCTGCAGTTTTTCCTGTAGTTTTTACGGTAATATTACTGTAAAATGACCAAACATCCACTGTAGAACCTGTCTACAGTAAGTTGCTGTAGATCTGCAATGCATCATGGGTAAAATTCACTGAGAGGACAAATTTACAGCAGATACTTCTTTACTGTGAATCACATGACTAATTTTAAGCGGGAATTTTCACAGGACATTTTGCATCGTTCCCAACAAACATATTAAAACCGAGGAGCCGCCATCTTAATATCCTCCTAAACTTTAAAGGTTTCTGGTCGCCTGTTTTATTCCAAAGTTGTTTCCTGGACCTCACTAGTCAAGATTATACTTTTTTGTAAGTGACTCCAGCAGGTAACTCACTTCATTATTTTGTAATTTTACGTTAAATTGAAGTAGTTTGGTCCGGTAACGGCCAGGTGTGTCCAACGGTAACTGACTGAGAGAGAAAAGAGATCCGCTCTCCTTAGCTAGTCAGTGTCCTGGACTTTAGTAAACTAGTTGCTGATGAAATTCTGATAGAGTTCGGTTTTTACATTTGTTGATAATGTTAAGAAGTTAACCAAGGAGTAACGTTACCGGATAAACGTTAAATTTAAACCGCGTACGTTAGAGCGCGCGCGCGTCTGTGTGTTAGCTAAGTCCGATAGCTATGTGTGCGTTTCTGTGTTAGCTACGTCTGTTAGCTGCGTCCGTTAGCTATGTGTGTGTTTCTGTGTTAGCTACGTCTGTTAGCTATGTCCGTTAGCTGTCTGTTAGCTATGTCCGTTAGCTATGTCTGTTAGCTACATCTGTTAGCTACGTCTGTTTGGTAAATTTCATCACTCGTTTTTCTGCTGTTAGCTACTGAGGGAAAACTGACGACCAAAGCGGGCCAGACAAACAACACATTGACAGGTAAAACTTTGACCCAGTTACAAAATGTAAGTTATTCTATTTTTCAAACAGAACATTCTGGAAATGGTGTTGTTTTTTGACAGGGAAAGACTTAGTGGACCAGATCTGTTGGGGGGTATTACACACGCATGGACCAGTAAATAGTACTATGTGGATCATTTTAGCCATATTTTTCTCCTTAACTGGTGTAATGTATGATGTGTGTTGTGTTTGAAGATTTTTGTCAGGATAAATTCAGAGCAGAGGAAGTGTGCCTCCAAAGATCAAGCGAGCAGAAGGACTGGCAAGATGGTCCAACAAAATGAGTCCCTCAGTCCACATGTAGACAGAACAAGTAACACCAGGTGAGACTTTTAATCAACGTTGCCAGATCTTGCGATATAAACAAGCGACCAGCTCTATGGAAACAAGCCTAAAACAAGCCTAAAAGCTGAACTGCCACATCGTGTAAATGAGACGTCTCTTGATAGCAGTATAAATATATACATTTATTTTTGTATGCAGTAAATTGACAGTAAATAGTCAATATAACCTTTGAATAACTCGTGAAAAGAAACTTAGATTCTTCAGGTCTGATTAAAATAAAAGACGTTTGGTCCAGTGTATTAAGTGTTGTTGTCTACAAAATGAAAAAAAAAATAAATAAAAAAAAAAAAAAAAAAAAAAAAAAATATATATATATATATATATATATATGGTGATAAATTAAATTTTTGTGGTAAGGGACTGTTTATTTTACAGTATATATAATTTTTCACAAATAATTTATTTACAGTATTAAAAAAGTACAATAATGCTTGTTACAGTAATCTCATGCTTCACATCATTGCTGTGACAATAAATACAGTACCCTATTACTGTGATTGCATTTACAGCAAGATAATTATTACTGTAAACAACATCGGTACTGTGATTAAGTTTACAGTAAGCTTACTGTAAAACAAACTACAGCAAGTTGCCAATTGCTGCCAGCTAGTTACTGTACATTTTACGATCAGCTTTTTACAATGAACAAGCAAACAAACAGAACCTGAGTTGTGCGTGAAGCCGTGTGTGTTGATATCTGTGATCCAGTGTTGAAGCTCCGAGTCCAGCTGAACGTCATCGTCTCTGCTGTAATAAACATTTACCCAACTGACTACAAAACTGACACACACACACACACACACACACACACACACACACACACACACACACAGATCTTAATGATGTCTCAGGTGAAAAAGTGTTTTTTTACATGGAGTGATCAGGTGCGTTTGTTTACCTGTGCAGTGCGTCCCAGACCTTCAGTGCGTCCTGAGCGTAGTAGCTCTGCGGCAGGTTGTCCAAGCCACGGTCTTTCAGGTCATCAGGGATGCACAAGGACCAATAGGTGGTCTTGGCCGAGGCCCGGGACAGCAGGACGGGTAACGTCTTCAGACCAGAGTCCATCGCCTGAAGGACCAACAGGAGATACAGTAAGGAGAAAAACCGCATTACTGTTCTTATCTGCAGTTCAAAAGACAAACAACCAAAAGAGACACAAAATAACCCCAGAAAGACACGAAATAATCACAGAAAGACACAAAATAACCACAGGAATACACAAAAGAACCACAAAAAGACACAAAAGAACCGCAGAGACACAAAACCACAAAAAGACACAACAGAACCACAGAAAGACATAAAATAACCACAAAAAGACACAAAAGACACAAAATAAACATAGAAAGCCACAAAATAACAACAAAAAGACACAAAAGAGCCACAAAATAACCAGAGGAAGGCACAAAATAACCACAGAGACACACAAGAACCACAAAAAGATACAAAATAACCACAGAAAGACATAAAATAACCACAAAAAGACACTGAAGAACCACAGAAAGATACAAAAGAACCACAAAGCGACACACAGTAATCACACAAACACAAAATGACCAAAAGTGACACAAGACACAATACAAGCAGAACAAAACATAAAAACACCCAAAAAGACATAAAACAAGCAAAAAAATATACCCAAAACAACCGTTTTACATTGTTAGACTTGTTCAACTCTATTGTTTGTGAGGTTTTACCTTATCAAACACACCGTCAGCTGCCAGCAGAGACGTTCGGGCCTGAAGGTTTATCTGCAGCGACGTCTTAACATGTGGCATCAACAGCTGGACACAAAAACAACCAATCAGAGAGGAGGAAATAACATGACTCTACACAAAATGACCAAAAGCACACAAAACAATCACAAAAAGCCACAAAACAACCACTAAAAGGCACAAAACAACCAGAAAAAGACACAAAACAACCACAAAAACACACAAAACAACCACAAAAAGGCACAAAACAACCACAAAAGTGCAAAAGCAACCATAAAAAGGCACAAAACAACCAGAAAAAGACACAAAACAATCACAAAAACACACAAAACAACCACAAAAAGTCACAAAACAACCAGACATTTGAGACATTCTGGACTAGCTGTGACTGTAGAACGTTGTGGGTCCGTGTTGTGTTGTTGTTGTTAGAGATCGACCGATTATCGGTCGGGCCGATTATCGGTGCCGATATTTGGACATTTGACGTATATCGGCATCGGCCTTTTTTTAATCCGACGGGCCGATATGAAGAAATCAATTTAAACCTGAGTTATTTCAGATGCAGCCGCGTCTCTCTCTCCTGCTTTCTGTCTCCAGCACTATCCACCCCGCGCTCTGATTGGTTAAGCTTCAGTGGCAGAGCCTCTGAAGCAGTAGCTGTCCTCACACCCTCACACACACACACACACACACACACACACACACACACACACACACACACACACACACACACACACACACACACACACACAGCAGAGAGGGAAAGTGTTCTCATGTGAGAAGCTCCAGAGAGAAAACACGTGTCAAAGGTAAATGCAGAAAACTCTTCCGAAATTGTAATAAACATCCCAGTGCTCTAGATCTCACAACTACTACTAACGTTACAGTGAGCAGCAGAATAACGTAAGAGCGGAGTAAACATTAGCGGCAGCTCTGCTATCTCCTATTACCTCCCGACATGTCTGTGAATTACTTAATCCTCTGCGTAATCGAACGAAGCAGGAAGATGAAGCGTCGACGAGTCTCCCTTTAAACGTGTGTCAAAAGTGCGGATTTTGAACTTTCTACCAGTTTTTGAAGAGTGTTGATCAACCAAGTAAAACCAGAGTTATGATCAGTAATAAACGCTGTACTTTTGAGCGAACTCTAGACGAGAGCATTTCGTGCGTCATTGTATGGTGAACGGCTAAACGGGAGATTCTTTGAAGCCTTCTGTAGCCGACACAAAAACAATCAGAAACATCAGGGAGAGTTTTGCAACTCTTAGGGAGTGACGTGTGAAAAACAAGCAGCTCTGAGACTCCCTGCTGGAAGCACCTGGGACAAAGACGCTTCAACACTTGCAGCACCTGGGGGATGAGAGCGTCTGCACAGGCATGATCCCAGTCAGAGCGTCTCTGTGTTACTAGTAAGAGAGTGGAATATTTAAGAAATACACAGAGGAGAGATGGCCAAAGTGCGGATTTGGAACTTTCTATCATTTTATTTAGTCAGGGGATAGTTATAACTCTTTGGGAGAGCAGCACGTCCTTCACTAGCTTTGGCCACAGATCTCTCTCTGCCAGACACAGAGAAGACACAAGATGCACAGAAAATAAAGACTTTGCTTCAGATGTTTAAAAAAAACAAACAAACAAAAAAAAAAAAAAAAAAAAAATAAAAAATAATAATAATAATAATAATAATAATAATAATAATAATAATAATAATAAACTTATTCTAGCAATGGAGAACACCAGGACTCCAGATTCTCCACATGGTCCTAAATGGTAAATGGTCTGTATTTATATAGCGCTTTACTGTACCTGAAACGATACCCAAAGCGCTTTACATTATACATCACATTCACCCATTCACACACTGATGGTAGAAGCTGCCATGCAAGGCATTAACCACAACCCATCAGGAGCAGTTAGGGGTTTAGTGTCTTGCTCAGGGAGACCTCAACATGAGCTCTCCAGGCCAGGATCAAACTGGCAACCCTCCAGTTACAAGACGGCCACTCTACCCACTGAGCCATAAAGCCCCTTTCCTATTGTTTTTGCCATTGTAGAGACTGTGGTGGACAGAAAAAGTTTTTTTGGAGTGGCACAAATTCATTTATGTAAAATTTTATTGTGACTCCTGATGATTTTGTAAATAGTTGTGCCAAAGTGCCTAAAAATTTCCTGCATTTTAGTGCAAATAGTGGTATATAACTGTGTCGACTGCTGAATTTGCACATTATTTTATGACATAAACATTTTATATTTGCATTCTAAGTTCTGAAAAGGATTCTTTACACACGTTTATGGTGTCCACAGTAAAAAAAATCTAACTTTTTTCTACTCAGACTTTGTATTTTTTCAGCAATTTTAGGTCGTGTGTTCATACATTATATCAAAAATGTATAAATAATTGTAGAATCATACAGGTGAGGTTGTGCTGAAAAAAGGACACCAAGCAAAGCAAGATCAACAATTTTTAAGGTGAAATATAAAGGTACAGGTCAAAAATGGACCTCAGTCAAATTGTCCCCCCAGATTCCTAAGGGTTAAAGCAAAGATAAGTCATTATAGTTATATTTAAATTTTACTTTATTTACTGTGGAAAAATTTCAGGGAGGTATTTATTTAAGCTTCTATTCAACTTTATAAGAGATGCTTCTGAGTGTAGGAAATCCATGCACTTCTGGAGCTATTATTTTCTGTTTGTGTGATTAAATAAACATGCTTTAGGCATTTAAACGAAGTTCAGTGTTTGCATTATTCAATTTTTTTCACGCTAATTTTTACACTTTTACTGCAAATAGATATCGGCTCCAAATATCGGTTATCGGCCTCCTCTAACTACTAATAATCGGTATCGGTCCTGAAAAACCCATATCGGTCGATCTCTAGTTGTTGTGCTGCTGTACCTGGTGCAGCGGGTGTAGATCGGGCAGCTGCCTCAGCGTGGCCACGCAGCACAGCTCCCCAATCACATGGGTCCTCGGGTAGTGCAACACCAGCTGGTGACACTGGAAGTCAGAAGCACGAACCCAGATCTTAGCCAGCAGCCAGTCAGAGCCGGGGTCAGAGGGCAGGAAGACCGGGTTCTGAGGACCCGGGTTCTGCTGCAGCTGAGGAACCCACAGATCAGCTGTTAGAGAACGTCTCAGAATGATGAGAGCTTGGCAGAACAGTTTACTATAATGTGGAAATGGGTCACTACACTGTAAAAACTGAGTATTTTAACCATTTTTAATTGGATTTTTAAAATATATTTTTAAAAAACATTATTTTACAAATATGTGCCATCATATAAAAAAATGAATTAAGTATATTTAGGACTAAAAAACTGACAAATCATGTTTAATTGTTATTTTGTAGAGGTTATTAAATTACAGTAAAATGTAAAATAATTGTAAAGATTTAAGAAAAAAATCTTAATGTAGTGTAGGAAATAACGACTGCACATCTGGATGAGACACAAAATAAAACACAAAACATAAAACATTAAACAACCACAAAGAGACACAAAAATGATCACATAGACACAAAATGACCAAAACCCAAAACAAAACAACAGACAAAAATACGACTAAAATCTGACATACAACGACCACAAAAAGACGCAAATAACCTAAAAGAGACATAAATCAATCACAGAAACAGACAAAACAACCACAAAATGACACATAATAACCAAAAAGAGACTCGAAACAACCTCAGAGAGACACAAATGACACAAAATAACCTCAAAAAGACACAGTTGACACAAAAAGATACAAAATGACACAAAACAACCAAAAAAACACAAAACCATCACATACACACAAAATGACCAAAAACAAACATAAAACAACCAGAAAAACACACAAAACGATCACAACAAAAAGACACAAGACAATTAGACATACCAAATAATCAGAATAGACATAAAATTACCACAAGACATAAAGTGGTCACACAAACACAACACAACCAGGAAAAGACTCAAAACAATCAGAAAATCATACAAAACAAAAAAAAAATAGTTCTTTTATCGTGTGTATTTGTGTATATGTCTCTTATCAATGTTTTAAAGGTATTTGTCATTATTTTCACAATTTTTACAGCTTTTAAACATTACAGTATTCCAGCTTTTTTTTTCTTTCTGGATCTCTTGCTGCCAGATTATCAAAGCCTTTTACACATTTTGTTTTGACAGTGTATGCTGATCATCACCTACCTGTATGAGGAGCTCACCTGGATGGCAATGGGGACCAGCTGGCTCTGCTGATTCAGGTGAAGGAGGCACAGCGGCGCCGACAGGTACATCTGCTTCCCATTGACCACGTTGGCCGGGACGCCATCCAAAACCTCGTAGTCCAACAGGTAAATCCTCCCTTCCTGCCACATCACACAACCTCAGCACACACGACTAAAAACACACAACACCTGGGAATCAGAGAGGTGAACACACACCTGGAGCTCGCGTTGGAGCGAGGAGCCTTTGGGCAGGAAGGGGCGGAGCATGTTAGCGGTGACGGACAGGTTTGAAGGGAGGATGTGGGTCTGACGCAGCAGCAAAGGGTTGCAGCCGTTCAAACACTGGTGGCTAAAATACCAGTCGTCCTTCCAGTGAGCCTGAACGAACCCTGTGAGGCAGATTAAAGCTTATTCTGCAAGGATGGAACCATTGGAAGTTCACCTGTGACATGTGAGTAAAAGAGACACACAACTAAACAACTAAAGAGACGTAAAACAACCACGAGACCAGAAAACAACCACAAAAATATACAAAACAGCCACAAAAAGACACAAAACAATTGTAAAGACCCATAAAATGAACACAGATACAAAATGACCAAAAAACACGTAAAATAAGCAACTGGAGACACTTAACAACCACAAACAGAAACAAAACAACCACAAAGAGAGAAAAAAACAACCACAAAAGTCAAAAAATAACCAAAAATAGACATGAAAAAAACTACAAAATGACACAAAGCAACCAGAAATAGAGAAAAATCAACCACAATAAAATGCAAAACAACCACAAACATGCATAAAAACATCACAGAGACACAAAACAACCACACAAGACAAAACATAACCAAAAAGTGACATGAAAACAACCACAAAATGACACAACAGCCACAAAGAGAGAGAAAAAACAACCAAAGAAAAATACAAAACAACCACGACACAAGAAAACAACCACAAAGAGATACAAAACAATCTCATAAAATGATCACAGAAAAACAAACTGACTACCTTCTAATAAACTGTACTGCCTCTATCCTGGGTAAAAGGTTGGATTTTAAAGCGTTTACTGCTCTGTTTCTTACTGGCGATGCTGTTCTGGTGTCCACTGTGGGTGAAAACCGTCTCCAGCTCTGAGAAGTTTGTCCAGGCTTCGGCTCGGCAGGTGAAGCCTTTCAGGTAGGTCAGGTTGGCACCTGAACTGAGGACGGACAAACAAAAAGAAGGTCAAAACTAGTCCATGCATTTGTTACTTCTAGGCTTGACTACTGTAATTCCTTATTATCAGGTTGTCCCAATAGCTCTCTGAAACATCTACAGCTGATCCAAAACGCTGCAGCCAGAGTACTGACGGGAGTTAGCAAGAGAGATCATATTTCTCCTATATTGGTTTCTCTTCATTGGCTCCCTGTTAAATCTAGAATAGAATTCAAAATCCTTCTTCTGACATATAAAGCTCTTAACAACCAATCTCCATCATATCTTAAAGACCTGATAGTACCATATTACCCTAGCAGAACTCTTCACTCTCAGACTGCAGGCTTACTTGTTGTTCCTAGAATCTCTAAAAGTAGAATGGGAGGCAGAGCCTTCAGTTATCAGGCACCTCTCCTGTGGAACCAGCTCCCAGTTTGGGTTCGGGAGGCGGACACCCTCTCTATTTTTAAGACCAGGCTTAAAACCTTCCTTTTCGACAAAGCTTATAGTTAGGGCTGACTGGGTGACCCTGACGGGGTGAGCTGGTGTTTTCATTTGCACAACTGACTTCCCCTCTTGACGTCCCTTTAGTTTGCCCCTAGTTATGCTGCTATAGGCCTAGACTGCTGGGGAACCTCTCTTGATGCACTGAGCCCTTCTCTAACTACCTATGTATTTACTATATATACCATTATTGCATTACATTCACTCTGTTTCTTTCTGTGTCCTTTCTCCGAGTGTCCCTGGTCCCAGAGCTGGATGCTTCAGATGTGTGGCTGTGTTTTATGGTCCTTGTGTCCCACCCCCCACCTCTCTATCTCTACCCCTCTATCTGTATCCCTCTATCTCTACCTCTACCCCTCTATCTCTACCTCTCTACCTCTTCTGTCCCTCTCAACCCGCCCGGCCAGCAGGCAGATGGGTCCCCCCACATTAGAGTCGGGTTCTGCTCGAGGTTTTTTTCCCTGTTAAAAGGGTGTTTTCCTTGCCACTGTCGCCTTTTGGCTTGCTCTGGGGGTCAGGCATATGGGTTCTGTAAAGCGTCTCGAGACAATTTGACTGTAATTGGCGCTATATAAATAAAATTGAATTGAATTGAATTGAATTCAAAGTAATAAACACAATAAAAAAGTAATACATATATGTATATATTGTATGTTGGAGCCAAAATATGATCTCTTTGTTTTGGTTATTGTGAGTGTCGGTATGACAGTGTGGGTGTGGCTTTAGGAGCCACGGGGTTGTCCACTGTAAGGAGTGGACTGCATATGTACCGGCTAATGAATGAATGAAGGCAGGTGTGTAGTTTGGAGAATGAAGCCCAACAGTTTTCGACCGTGCTCAAACGCCGTGTCAAGCAGGTGAATGTTGTCAGGTTGTATAATTTTGGTTTATTGGAGACTAACAGTTGACTGAATGATAACTTACCTGCAATTGCCGTCAATAAATGAAACGTCCAGTACAAACGAGCAGAGACACTTTTAATTTGAAGCCCCACGCGTCAGACAAAAGGACACCAACTACCACCTCAGTGACTACAGGTAAAGTCACTATATTGAACATGAAATGTTGGGTTTCACCTTTTGCGAGTGTAGCGAAGGTTTGGCCCGAGTTCAGACACACTGTTTAGGTCGACACACTGAGGGACACCGTCGACAGTCATTCGCCACCTGGAACAACAACGGGAGAAGACAGACTCACAATCCAATCCAACAGCAGTGGCAACAAGTCTGTGTAGCTCCGTGTTGGATAAATGTGTTTTGCCTGGTTGTTATACAAGATGTGTTTAATAAAATATACGTGGGAGGAACTCCTCGGCTTCCGAGGGAAAACCCGGCGGGATTATACATCCGATTCCACCTGAACTTAAAAAAACCCTTCAATGAGTGTCAAGCTGGGGTGAAGCTAAAGGCTAGGAGACGGAAATATAAACCTTTCCTGCCTTCGATCATCATGGGGAATGTCAACACTCTTCCTAACAAGAGTGAGGAGTTGGAGGCTCTGGTGAAAACCAACAGAATCTATCGTGAGTGTAGCCTGTACTTTTTGACACACGTGGCTCACTCATATTGTTCCTGACTCGGCTGTCAACATACTCGGCTTCACGCTAGGAAGCCCAAGTGGAACAGAGCAGGAGGCAGCAGCAGAGATGGAACAGCCGCTGGGTGGAGGAGAGCTGGATGCAGCAGCGGAGGTGGAACAGCCACTGGGTGGAGCAGAGCAGGAGGCAGCTAAGGGTGATGGAGCAGAGAAGGATGCAGCAGTGGAGATGGAACAGCCTCCGGGTGGAGCAGAGCAGGAGGCAGCAGCTAAGGGTGACAGCCGCCGGGTGGAGCATAGCCGCAGGCAGCAGCGGAAATGGAACAGCTGCCGGGTGGAGCAGAACGCGATGCAGCAGTGGAGGTGGAACAGCCTCCGGATGGAGCAGAGCAGGATGCAGCAGCGGTGGAACAGCTGCTGAGTGGACAGGTGGAGCAGAGCAGGTCACAGCAGCAGCGGTGGAACAGCCCCTGAGTGGAGAGGTGGAGCAGCTGCTTGGTCTTGCAGAGCAGGATGCAGCAGCGGAGGTGGAACAGCCGCCGGGTGGAACAGGGCAGGATGCAGCAGCGGAGGTGGAACAGCCTCCGGGTGGACCAGAGCAGGATGCAGCAGCGGAGGTGGGACAGCCGCCGGGTGGAGCAGAGCAGGATGCAGCATCGGAGGTGGGACAGCCGCCGAGTGGAGAGGTGGAACAGCAGCCGGTTGGAGCAGCGCAGGATGCAGCAGGGCAGCTGGAACAGCCGCTGGGTGGAGCAGCGCAGGATGCAGCAGCGGAGCTGGAACAGCCGCCGGGTGGAGCAGCGCAGGATGCAGCAGCGGAGCTGGAACAGCCGCCGGGTGGAGCAGAGCAGGTCACAGCAGCATCGGTGGAACAGCCCCTGAGTGGAGAGCTGCAGCAGCTACTTGGTTTTGCAGAGCAGGATGCAGCAGCGGTGGTGGGACGGCCGCCGGTTGGAGAAGACCAGGATGCAGCATCATAGGTGGGACAGCCGCCGGGTGGAGCAGAGCAGGATGCAGCATCGGAGGTGGGACAGCCGCCGAGTGGAGAGGTGGAAGAGCAGCCGGGTGGAGCAGAGGAGGAGGCAGCAGCGGTGGAACAGCCGCTGAGTGGACAGGTGGAACAGAGCAGGTCACAGCAGCAGCGGTGGAACAGCCCCTGAGTGGAGAGGTGGAACAGCTGCTTGGTTTTGCAGAGCACGATGCAGCAGCGGAGGTAGAACAGCCACCGGATGGAGCAGAGCAGGAGGCAGGATCGGAGGTGGAGCAGCCGCCGGGTGGAACAGGGCAGGATGCAGCAGCGGAGGTGGAACAGCCTCCGGGTGGACCAGAGCAGGATGCAGCAGCGGAGGTGGGACAGCCGCCGGGTGGACCACAGCAGGAGGCAGCAGCGGAGTTGGGACAACCGCCGTGTGGAGCAGAACAGGATGTAGCAGCGGAGGTGGGACGGCCGCCGGGTGGAGAAGACCAGGATGCAGCATCGGAGGTGGGACAGCCGCCGAGTGGAGCAGAGCAGGATGCAGCATCAGAGGTGGGACAGCCGCCGAGTGTAGAGGTGGAACAGCAGCCGGTTGGAGCAGCGCAGGATGCAGCATCGGAGGTGGGGCAGCCGCCGGGCCGAGCAGAGCAGGAGGCAGGATCGGAGGTGGAGCAGCCGCCGGGTGTAACAGAGCAGGATGCAGCAGCGGAGGTGGAACAGCCTCCGGGTGGAGCAGAGCAGGAGGCAGCAGCGGTGGAACAGCCGCTGAGTGGACAGGTGGAACAGAGCAGGTCACAGCAGCAGCGGTGGAACAGCCCCTGAGTGGAGAGGTGGAACAGCTGCTTGGTTTTGCAGAGCAGGATGCAGCAGCGGAGGTAGAACAGCCGCCGGATGGAGAAGAGCAGGAGGCAGGATCGGAGGTGGAGCAGCCGCCGGGTGGAACAGGGCAGGATGCAGCAGCGGAGGTGGAACAGCCTCCGGGTGGACCAGAGCAGGATGCAGCAGCGGAGGTGGGACAGCCGCCGGATGGAGCAGAGCAGGATGCAGCAGCGGAGGTGGGACAGCCTCCGGGTGGACCAGAGCAGGATGCAGCATCGGAGGTGGGACAGCCGCCGAGTGGAGAGGTGGAACAGCAGCCGGTTGGAGCAGCGCAGGATGCAGCAGGGGAGCTGGAACAGCCGCTGGGTGGAGCAGCGCAGGATGCAGCAGCGGAGCTGGAACAGCCGCTGGGTGGAGCAGCGCAGGATGCAGCAGCGGAGCTGGAACAGCCGCCGGGTGGAGCAGCGCAGGATGCAGCAGCGGAGCTGGAACAGCCGCCGGGTGGAGCAGAGCAGGTCACAGCAGCATCGGTGGAACAGCCCCTGAGTGGAGAGCTGCAGCAGCTACTTGGTTTTGCAGAGCAGGATGCAGCAGCGGTGGTGGGACAGCCGCCGGGTGGACCACAGCAGGAGGCAGCAGCGGAGGTGGGACAGCCGCCGTGTTGAGCAGAACAGGATGTAGCAGCGGAGGTGGGACGGCCGCCGGGTGGAGAAGACCAGGATGCAGCATCGGAGGTGGGAAAGCCGCCGGGTGGACCAGAGCAGGAGGCTGCAGCGGAGGTTGGACAGCCGCCGTGTGGAGCAGAACACGATGCAGCAGAGGAGGTGGAACAACCGCCGTGTGGAGCAGAGCAGGAGGCTGCAGCGGAGGTTGGACAGCCGCCGTGTGGAGCAGAACACGATGCAGCAGAGGAGGTGGAACAACCGCCGTGTGGAGCAGAACAGGATGTAGCAGCGGAGGTCATACACCTATCCACTCAGCAGCTTCTCCACCGCTGCTGCCTCCTGCTCTGCTCCACCCGAATGCTGTTCCACCTCCATTGCTACCTCCTGCTATGCTCTACACGGCTATTTTTCAAACTCTCTACTCAGCAGCAAAGCAGGAGGCAGCATCGGAGGTGGGACAGCCGCCGGGTGGAGCAGAGCAGGAGGCAGCAGGGGTGGAACAGCCGCTGAGTGGACAGGTGGAACAGAGCAGGTCACAGCAGCAGCGGTGGAACAGCCCCTGAGTGGAGAGGTGGAACAGCTGCTTGGTTTTGCAGAGCAGGATGCAGCAGCGGAGGTGGAACAGCCGCCGGATGGAGCAGAGCAGGAGGCAGGATCGGAGGTGGAGCAGCCGCCGGGTGGAACAGGGCAGGATGCAGCAGCTGAGGTGGAACAGCCTCCGAGTGGACCAGAGCAGGATGCAGCAGCGGAGGTGGGACAGCCGCCGGGTGGAGCAGAGCAGGATGCAACAGCGGAGGTGGGACAGCCTCCGGGTGGACCAGAGCAGGATGCAGCAGCGGAGGTGGGACAGCCGCCGGGTGGAGCAGAGCAGGATGCAGCATCGGAGGTGGGACAGCCGCCGAGTGGAGAGGTGGAACAGCAGCCGGTTGGAGCAGCGCAGGATGCAGCAGCGGAGCTGGAACAGCCGCTGGGTGGAGCAGCGCAGGATGCAGCAGCGGAGCTGGAACAGCCGCCGGGTGGAGCAGCGCAGGATGCAGCAGCGGAGCTGGAACAGCCGCCGGATGGAGCAGAGCAGGAGGCAGGATCGGAGGTGTAGCAGCCGCCGGGTGGAACAGGGCAGGATGCAGCAGCGGAGCTGGAACAGCCTCCGGGTGGAGCAGAGCAGGAAACAGCAGCGGAGGTGGGACAGCCGCCGGATGGAGCAGAGCAGGATGCAGCAGCGGAGGTGGGACAGCCGCCGAGTGGAGCAGAGCAGGATGCAGCATCAGAGGTGGGACAGCCGCCGAGTGGAGAGGTGGAACAGCAGCCGGTTGGAGCAGCGCAGGATGCAGCAGTGGAGCTGGAACAGCCGCCGGGTGGAGCAGCGCAGGATGCAGCAGCGGAGCTGGAACAGCCGCCGGGTGGAGCAGAGCAGGATTCAGCAGCGGAGGTGGGACAGCCGCCGGGTGGAGAAGACCAGGATGCAGCATCGGAGGTGGGACAGCCGCCGGGTGGAGCAGAGCAGGATGCAGCATCGGAGGTGGAGCAGCCGCCGGGTGGAACAGGGCAGGATGCAGCAGCTGAGGTGGAACAGCCTCCGGGTGGACCAGAGCAGGATGCAGCAGCGGAGGTTGGACAGCCTCCGCGTGGAGCAGAGCAGGATGCAGCAGCGGAGGTGGGACAGCCGCCGAGTGGAGAGGTGGAACAGCCGCCGGTTGGAGCAGCGCAGGATGCAGCAGCGGAGCTGGAACAGCCGCTGGGTGGAGCAGCGCAGGATGCAGCAGCGGAGCTGGAACAGCCGCCGGGTGGATCAGCGCAGGATGCAGCAGCGGAGCTGGAACAGCCGCCGGATGGAGCAGAGCAGGAGGCAGGGTCGGAGGTGGAGCAGCCGCCGGGTGGAACAGGGCAGGATGCAGCAGCGGAGGTTGAACAGCCTCCGGGTGGAGCAGAGCAGGAAACAGCAGCGGAGGTGGGACAGCCGCCGGATGGAGCAGAGCAGGATGCAGCAGCGGAGGTGGGACAGCCGCCGAGTGGAGAGGTGGAACAGCCGCCGAGTGGAGCAGAGCAGGATGCAGCATCGGAGGTGGGACAGCCGCCGAGTGGAGAGGTGGAACAGCAGGCGGTTGGAGCAGCGCAGGATGCAGCAGCGGAACTGGAACAGCCGCCGGGTGGAGCAGCGCAGGATGCAGCAGCGGAGCTGGAACAGCCGCTGGGTGGAGCAGAGCAGGATTCAGCAGCGGAGGTGGGACAGCCGCCGGGTGGAGCAGACCAGGATGCAGCATCGGAGGTGGGACAGCCGCCGGGTGGAGCAGAGCAGGATGCAGCATCGGAGGTGGGACAGCCGCCGAGTGGAGAGGTGGAACAGCAGCCGGGTGGAGCAGCGCAGGATGCAGCAGCGGAGCTGGAACAGCAGCCGGGTGGAGCAGAGCAGGATGCAGCAGCGGAGGTGGAACAGCCGCCGGGTGGAGCAGAGCAAGCGGTAGCAGCTAAGGCTGACACAGCCTGCGGGTGGAGCAGAAAAGGATGCAGCAGCGGAGGTGGGACAGCCGCCGGGTGGAGCAGAGCAGGAGGCAGCAGCGGTGGAACAGCCACTGAGTGGACAGGTGGAACAGAGCAGGTCACAGCAGCATCGGTGGAACAGCCCCTGAGTGGACAGCTGGAGCAGCTACTTGGTTTTGCAGAGCAGGATGCAGCAGCGGTGGTGGGACGGCCGCCGGGTGGAGAAGACCAGGATGCAGCATCATAGGTGGGACAGCCGCCGGGTGTAGCAGAGCAGGATGCAGCATCGGAGGTGGGACAGCCGCCGAGTGGAGAGGTGGAAGAGCAGCCGGGTGGAGCAGAGCAGGAGGCAGCAGCGGTGGAACAGCCGCTGAGTGGACAGGTGGAACAGAGCAGGTCACAGCAGCAGCGGTGGAACAGCCCCTGAGTGGAGAGGTGGAACAGCTGCTTGGTTTTGCAGAGCAGGATGCAGCAGCGGAGGTGGAACAGCCGCCGGATGGAGCAGAGCAGGAGGCAGGATCGGAGGTGGAGCAGCCGCCGGGTGGAACAGGGCAGGATGCAGCAGCGGAGGTGGAACAGCCTCCGGGTGGACCAGAGCAGGATGCAGCAGCGGAGGTGGGACAGCCGCCGGATGGAGCAGAGCAGGATGCAGCAGCGGAGGTGGGACAGCCTCCGGGTGGACCAGAGCAGGATGCAGCATCGGAGGTGGGACAGCCGCCGAGTGGAGAGGTGGAACAGCAGCCGGTTGGAGCAGCGCAGGATGCAGCAGGGGAGCTGGAACAGCCGCTGGGTGGAGCAGCGCAGGATGCAGCAGTGGAGCTGGAACAGCCGCCGGGTGGAGCAGCGCAGGATGCAGCAGCGGAGCTGGAACAGCCGCCGGGTGGATCAGTGCAGGATGCAGCAGCGGAGGTGGGACAGCCGCCGGATGGAGCAGAGCAGGATGCAGCAGCGGAGGTGGGACAGCCGCCGAGTGGAGCAGAGCAGGATGCAGCAGCGGAGCTGGAACAGCCGCCGGGTGGAGCAGAACAGGATTCAGCAGCGGAGGTGGGACAGCCGCCGGGTGGAGCAGACCAGGATGCAGCATCGGAGGTGGGACAGCCGCCGGGTGGAGCAGAGCAGGATGCAGCATCGGAGGTGGGACAGCCGCCGAGTGGAGAGGTGGAACAGCAGCCGGGTGGAGCAGCGCAGGATGCAGCAGCGGAGCTGGAACAGCCGCCGGGTGGAGCAGCGCAGGATGCAGCAGCGGAACTGGAACAGCCGCCGGGTGGAGCAGAGCAGGTCACAGCCGCATCGGTGGAACAGCCCGAGTGGAGAGCTGGAGCAGCTACTTGGTTTTGCAGAGCAGGATGCAGCAGCGGTGGTGGGACGGCCGCTGGGTGGAGAAGACCAGGATGCAGCATCATAGGTGGGACAGCCGCCGGGTGGAGCAGAGCAGGATGCAGCAGTGGAGGTGGGACAGCCTCCGGGTGGAGCAGAGCAGGATGCAGCAGCGGAGGTGGGACAGCCTCCGGGTGGACCAGAGTAGGATGCAGCAGCGGAGGTGGGACAGCCGCCGGGTGGAGCAGAGCAGGATGCAGCAGTGGAGGTGGGACAGCCTCCGGGTGGAGCAGAGCAGGATGCAGCAGCGGAGGTGGGACAGCCTCCGGGTGGACCAGAGTAGGATGCAGCAGCGGAGGTGGGACAGCCGCCGGGTGGAGCAGAGCAGGATGCAGCATCGGAGGTGGGACAGCCGCCGAGTGGAGAGGTGGAACAGCAGCCGGTTGGAGCAGCGCAGGATGCAGCAGCGGAGCTGGAACAGCCGCTGGGTGGAGCAGCGCAGGATGCAGCAGCGGAGCTGGAACAGCCGCCGGGTGGATCAGTGCAGGATGCAGCAGCGGAGCTGGAACAGCCGCCGAGTGGAGCAGCGCAGGATGCAGCAGCGGAGCTGGAACAGCCGCCGGGTGGAGCAGAGCAGGTCACAGCAGCATCGTTGGAACAGCCCCTGAGTGGAGAGGTGGAACAGCTACTTGGTTTTGCAGAGCAGGATGCAGCAGCGGAGGTGGGACACCCGCCGGGTGGAGCAGAGCAGGATGCAGCATCGGAGGTGGGACAGCCGCCGAGTGGAAAGGTGGAAGAGCAGCCGGGTGGAGCAGAGCAGGAGGCAGCAGCGGTGGAACAGCCGCCGAGTGGAGCAGAGCAGGATGCAGCATCAGAGGCTGGACAGCCGCCGAGTGTAGAGGTGGAACAGTAGCCGGTTGGAGCAGCGCAGGATGCAGCAGCGGAGCTGGAACAGCCGCCGGGTGGAGCAGCGCAGGATGCAGCAGCGGAGCTGGAACAGCCGCCGGGTGGAGCAGAGCAGGATTCAGCAGCGGAGGTGGGACAGCCGCCGGGTGGAGCAGACCAGGATGCAGCATCGGAGGTGGGACAGCCGCCGGGTGGAGCAGAGCAGGATGCAGCATCGGAGCTGGGACAGCTGCCGAGTGGAGAGGTGGAACAGCAGCCGGGTGGAGCAGCGCAGGATGCAGCAGCGGAGCTGGAACAGCGGCTGGGTGGAGCAGAGCAGGATGCAGCAGCGGAGGTGGAACAGCCGCCGGGTGGAGCAGAGCAAGCGGTAGCAGGTAAGGGTGACACAGCCTGCGGGTGGAGCAGAAAAGGATGCAGCAGCGGAGGTGGGACAGCCGCCGGGTGGAGCAGAGCAGGAGGCAGCAGCGGTGGAACAGCCGCTGAGTGGACAGGTGGAACAGAGCAGGTCACAGCAGCATCGGTGGAACAGCCCGAGTGGAGAGCTGGAGCAGCTACTTGGTTTTGCAGAGCAGGATGCAGCAGCGGTGGTGGGACGGCCGCCGGGTGGAGAAGACCAGGATGCAGCATCATAGGTGGGACAGCCGCCGGGTGGAGCAGAGCAGGATGCAGCATCGGAGGTGGGACAGCCGCCGAGTGGAGAGGTGGAAGAGCAGCCGGGTGGAGCAGAGCAGGAGGCAGCAGCGGTGGAACAGCCCCTGAGTGGACAGGTGGAACAGAGCAGGTCACAGCAGCATCGGTGGAACAGCCCCTGAGTGAAGAGGTGGAGCAGCTGCTTGGTTTTGCAGAGCAGGATGCAACAGCGGTGGTGGGACGGCCGCCGGGTGGAGAAGACCAGGATGCAGCATCGGAGGTGGGACAGCCGCCGGGCCGAGCAGAGCAGGAGGCAGGATCGGAGGTGGAGCAGCCGCCGGGTGGACCAGAGCAGGATGCAGCAGCGGAGGTGGGACAGCCGCCGGATGGAGCAGAGCAGGATGCAGCAGCGGAGGTGGGACAGCCTGCGGGTGGACCAGAGCAGGATGCAGCATCGGAGGTGGGACAGCCGCCGAGTGGAGAGGTGGAACAGCAGCCGGTTGGAGCAGCGCAGGATGCAGCAGGGGAGCTGGAACAGCCGCTGGGTGGAGCAGCGCAGGATGCAGCAGCGGAGCTGGAACAGCCGCCGGGTGGAGCAGCGCAGGATGCAGCAGCGGAGCTGGAACAGCCGCCGGGTGGATCAGTGCAGGATGCAGCAGCGGAGGTGGGACAGCCGCCGGATGGAGCAGAGCAGGATGCAGCAGCGGAGGTGGGACAGCCGCCGAGTGGAGCAGAGCAGGATGCAGCAGCGGAGCTGGAACAGCCGCCGGGTGGAGCAGACCAGGATGCAGCATCGGAGGTGGGACAGCCGCCGGGTGGAGCAGAGCAGGATGCAGCATCGGAGCTGGGACAGCTGCCGAGTGGAGAGGTGGAACAGCAGCCGGGTGGAGCAGCGCAGGATGCAGCAGCGGAGCTGGAACAGCGGCTGGGTGGAGCAGAGCAGGATGCAGCAGCGGAGGTGGAACAGCCGCCGGGTGGAGCAGAGCAAGCGGTAGCAGGTAAGGGTGACACAGCCTGCGGGTGGAGCAGAAAAGGATGCAGCAGCGGAGGTGGGACAGCCGCCGGGTGGAGCAGAGCAGGAGGCAGCAGCGGTGGAACAGCCGCTGAGTGGACAGGTGGAACAGAGCAGGTCACAGCAGCATCGGTGGAACAGCCCGAGTGGAGAGCTGGAGCAGCTACTTGGTTTTGCAGAGCAGGATGCAGCAGCGGTGGTGGGACGGCCGCCGGGTGGAGAAGACCAGGATGCAGCATCATAGGTGGGACAGCCGCCGGGTGGAGCAGAGCAGGATGCAGCATCGGAGGTGGGACAGCCGTCGAGTGGAGAGGTGGAAGAGCAGCCGGGTGGAGCAGAGCAGGAGGCAGCAGCGGTGGAACAGCCCCTGAGTGGACAGGTGGAACAGAGCAGGTCACAGCAGCATCGGTGGAACAGCCCCTGAGTGAAGAGGTGGAGCAGCTGCTTGGTTTTGCAGAGCAGGATGCAACAGCGGTGGTGGGACGGCCGCCGGGTGGAGAAGACCAGGATGCAGCATCGGAGGTGGGACAGCCGCCGGGCCGAGCAGAGCAGGAGGCAGGATCGGAGGTGGAGCAGCCGCCGGGTGGAACAGAGCAGGATGCAGCAGCGGAGGTGGAACAGCCTCCGGGTGGAGCAGAGCAGGAGGCAGCAGCGGTGGAACAGCCGCTGAGTGGACAGGTGGAACAGAGCAGGTCACAGCAGCAGCGGTGGAACAGCCCCTGAGTGGAGAGGTGGAACAGCTGCTTGGTTTTGCAGAGCAGGATGCAGCAGCGGAGGTGGAACAGCCGCTGGATGGAGCAGAGCAGGAGGCAGGATCGGAGGTGGAGCAGCCGCCGGGTGGAACAGGGCAGGATGCAGCAGCGGAGGTGGAACAGCCTCCGGGTGGACCAGAGCAGGATGCAGCAGCGGAGGTGGGACAGCCGCCGGATGGAGCAGAGCAGGATGCAGCAGCGGAGGTGGGACAGCCTCCGGGTGGACCAGAGCAGGATGCAGCATCGGAGGTGGGACAGCCGCCGAGTGGAGAGGTGGAACAGCAGCCGGTTGGAGCAGCGCAGGATGCAGCAGGGGAGCTGGAACAGCCGCTGGGTGGAGCAGCGCAGGATGCAGCAGCGGAGCTGGAACAGCCGCCGGGTGGAGCAGCGCAGGATGCAGCAGCGGAGCTGGAACAGCCGCCGGGTGGATCAGTGCAGGATGCAGCAGCGGAGGTGGGACAGCCGCCGGATGGAGCAGAGCAGGATGCAGCAGCGGAGGTGGGACAGCCGCCGAGTGGAGCAGAGCAGGATGCAGCAGCGGAGCTGGAACAGCCGCCGGGTGGAGCAGAACAGGATTCAGCAGCGGAGGTGGGACAGCCGCCGGGTGGAGCAGACCAGGATGCAGCATCGGAGGTGGGACAGCCGCCGGGTGGAGCAGAGCAGGATGCAGCATCGGAGGTGGGACAGCCGCCGAGTGGAGAGGTGGAACAGCAGCCGGGTGGAGCAGCGCAGGATGCAGCAGCGGAGCTGGAACAGCCGCCGGGTGGAGCAGCGCAGGATGCAGCAGCGGAACTGGAACAGCCGCCGGGTGGAGCAGAGCAGGTCACAGCCGCATCGGTGGAACAGCCCGAGTGGAGAGCTGGAGCAGCTACTTGGTTTTGCAGAGCAGGATGCAGCAGCGGTGGTGGGACGGCCGCTGGGTGGAGAAGACCAGGATGCAGCATCATAGGTGGGACAGCCGCCGGGTGGAGCAGAGCAGGATGCAGCAGCGGAGGTGGGACAGCCGCCGGGTGGAGCAGAGCAGGATGCAGCAGCGGAGGTGGGACAGCCTCCGGGTGGACCAGAGTAGGATGCAGCAGCGGAGGTGGGACAGCCGCCGGGTGGAGCAGAGCAGGATGCAGCATCGGAGGTGGGACAGCCGCCGAGTGGAGAGGTGGAACAGCAGCCGGTTGGAGCAGCGCAGGATGCAGCAGCGGAGCTGGAACAGCCGCTGGGTGGAGCAGCGCAGGATGCAGCAGCGGAGCTGGAACAGCCGCCGGGTGGATCAGTGCAGGATGCAGCAGCGGAGCTGGCACAGCCGCCGAGTGGAGCAGCGCAGGATGCAGCAGCGGAGCTGGAACAGCCGCCGGGTGGAGCAGAGCAGGTCACAGCAGCATCGTTGGAACAGCCCCTGAGTGGAGAGGTGGAACAGCTACTTGGTTTTGCAGAGCAGGATGCAGCAGCGGAGGTGGGACACCCGCCGGGTGGAGCAGAGCAGGATGCAGCATCGGAGGTGGGACAGCCGCCGAGTGGAAAGGTGGAAGAGCAGCCGGGTGGAGCAGAGCAGGAGGCAGCAGCGGTGGAACAGCCGCTGAGTGGACAGGTGGAACAGAGCAGGTCACAGCAGCAGCGGTGGAACATCCCCTGAGTGGAGAGGTGGAACAGCTGCTTGGTTTTGCAGAGCACGATGCAGCAGCGGAGGTAGAACAGCCACCGGATGGAGCAGAGCAGGAGGCAGGATCGGAGGTGGAGCAGCCGCCGGGTGGAACAGGGCAGGATGCAGCAGCGGAGGTGGAACAGCCTCCGGGTGGACCAGAGCAGGATGCAGCAGCGGAGGTGGGACAGCCGCCGGGTGGAGCAGAACAGGATGTAGCAGCGGAGGTGGGACAGTCGCCGTGTGGAGCAGAACAGGATGTAGCAGCGGAGGTGGGACGGCCGCCGGGTGGAGAAGACCAGGATGCAGCATCGGAGGTGGGAAAGTCGCCGGGTGGACCAGAGCAGGAGGCTGCAGCGGAGGTGGGACAGCCGCCGTGTGGAGCAGAACACGATGCAGCAGAGGAGGTGGAACAACCGCCGTGTGGAGCAGAACAGGATGTAGCAGCGGAGGTCATACACTTATCCACTCAGCAGCTTCTCCACCGCTGCTGCCTCCTGCTCTGCTCCACCCGAAAGCTGTTCCACCTCCATTGCTACCTCCTGCTATGCTCTACACAGCTATTGTTCCAACTCTCTACTCAGCAGCAAAGCAGGAGGCAGCATCGGAGGTGGGACAGCCGCCGGGTGGAGCAGAGCAGGATGCAGCAGCGGAGCTGGAACAGCCGCTGGGTGGAGCAGCGCAGGATGCAGCAGCGGAGCTGGAACAGCCGCCGGGTGGAGCAGAGCAGGATTCAGCAGCGGAGGTGGGACAGCCGCCGGGTGGAGCAGACCAGGATGCAGCATCGGAGGTGGGACAGCCGCCGGGTGGAGCAGAGCAGGATGCAGCATCGGAGCTGGGACAGCTGCCAAGTGGAGAGGTGGAACAGCAGCCGGGTGGAGCAGCGCAGGATGCAGCAGCGGAGCTGGAACAGCGGCTGGGTGGAGCAGAGCAGGATGCAGCAGCGGAGGTGGAACAGCCGCCGGGTGGAGCAGAGCAAGCGGTAGCAGGTAAGGGTGACACAGCCTGCGGGTGGAGCAGAAAAGGATGCAGCAGCGGAGGTGGGACAGCCGCCGGGTGGAGCAGAGCAGGAGGCAGCAGCGGTGGAACAGCCGCTGAGTGGACAGGTGGAACAGAGCAGGTCACAGCAGCATCGGTGGAACAGCCCGAGTGGAGAGCTGGAGCAGCTACTTGGTTTTGCAGAGCAGGATGCAGCAGCGGTGGTGGGACGGCCGCCGGGTGGAGAAGACCAGGATGCAGCATCATAGGTGGGACAGCCGCCGGGTGGAGCAGAGCAGGATGCAGCAGCGGAGGTGGGACAGCCGCCGGGTGGAGCAGAGCAGGATGCAGCAGCGGAGGTGGGACAGCCTCCGGGTGGACCAGAGTAGGATGCAGCAGCGGAGGTGGGACAGCCGCCGGGTGGAGCAGAGCAGGATGCAGCATCGGAGGTGGGACAGCCGCCGAGTGGAGAGGTGGAACAGTAGCCGGTTGGAGCAGCGCAGGATGCAGCAGCGGAGCTGGAACAGCCGCTGGGTGGAGCAGCGCAGGATGCAGCAGCGGAGCTGGAACAGCCGCCGGGTGGATCAGTGCAGGATGCAGCAGCGGAGCTGGAACAGCCGCCGAGTGGAGCAGCGCAGGATGCAGCAGCGGAGCTGGAACAGCCGCCGGGTGGAGCAGAGCAGGTCACAGCAGCATCGTTGGAACAGCCCCTGAGTGGAGAGGTGGAACAGCTACTTGGTTTTGCAGAGCAGGATGCAGCAGCGGAGGTGGGACACCCGCCGGGTGGAGCAGAGCAGGATGCAGCATCGGAGGTGGGACAGCCGCCGAGTGGAAAGGTGGAAGAGCAGCCGGGTGGAGCAGAGCAGGAGGCAGCAGCGGTGGAACAGCCGCTGAGTGGACAGGTGGAACAGAGCAGGTCACAGCAGCAGCGGTGGAACATCCCCTGAGTGGAGAGGTGGAACAGCTGCTTGGTTTTGCAGAGCACGATGCAGCAGCGGAGGTAGAACAGCCACCGGATGGAGCAGAGCAGGAGGCAGGATCGGAGGTGGAGCAGCCGCCGGGTGGAACAGGGCAGGATGCAGCAGCGGAGGTGGAACAGCCCCCGGGTGGACCAGAGCAGGATGCAGCAGCGGAGGTGGGAAAGTCGCCGGGTGGACCAGAGCAGGAGGCTGCAGCGGAGGTGGGACAGCCGCCGTGTGGAGCAGAACACGATGCAGCAGAGGAGGTGGAACAACCGCCGTGTGGAGCAGAACAGGATGTAGCAGCGGAGGTCATACACTTATCCACTCAGCAGCTTCTCCACCGCTGCTGCCTCCTGCTCTGCTCCACCCGAAAGCTGTTCCACCTCCATTGCTACCTCCTGCTATGCTCTACACAGCTATTGTTCCAACTCTCTACTCAGCAGCAAAGCAGGAGGCAGCATCGGAGGTGGGACAGCCGCCGGGTGGAGCAGAGCAGGATGCAGCAGCGGAGCTGGAACAGCCGCCGCGTGGAGCAGCGCAGGATGCAGCAGCGGAGCTGGAACAGCCGCCGGGTGGAGCAGAGCAGGATTCAGCAGCGGAGGTGGGACAGCCGCCGGGTGGAGCAGACCAGGATGCAGCATCGGAGGTGGGACAGCCGCCGGGTGGAGCAGAGCAGGATGCAGCATCGGAGCTGGGACAGCTGCCGAGTGGAGAGGTGGAACAGCAGCCGGGTGGAGCAGCGCAGGATGCAGCAGCGGAGCTGGAACAGCGGCTGGGTGGAGCAGAGCAGGATGCAGCAGCGGAGGTGGAACAGCCGCCGGGTGGAGCAGAGCAAGCGGTAGCAGGTAAGGGTGACACAGCCTGCGGGTGGAGCAGAAAAGGATGCAGCAGCGGAGGTGGGACAGCCGCCGGGTGGAGCAGAGCAGGAGGCAGCAGCGGTGGAACAGCCCCTGAGTGGACAGGTGGAACAGAGCAGGTCACAGCAGCATCGGTGGAACAGCCCCTGAGTGAAGAGGTGGAACAGCTGCTTGGTTTTGCAGAGCAGGATGCAACAGCGGTGGTGGGACGGCCGCCGGGTGGAGAAGACCAGGATGCAGCATCGGAGGTGGGACAGCCGCCGGGCCGAGCAGAGCAGGAGGCAGGATCGGAGGTGGAGCAGCCGCCGGGTGGAACAGAGCAGGATGCAGCAGCGGAGGTGGAACAGCCTCCGGGTGGAGCAGAGCAGGAGGCAGCAGCGGTGGAACAGCCGCTTAGTGGACAGGTGGAACAGAGCAGGTCACAGCAGCAGCGGTGGAACAGCCCCTGAGTGGAGAGGTGGAACAGCTGCTTGGTTTTGCAGAGCAGGATGCAGCAGCGGAGGTGGAACAGCCGCTGGATGGAGCAGAGCAGGAGGCAGGATCGGAGGTGGAGCAGCCGCCGGGTGGAACAGGGCAGGATGCAGCAGCGGAGGTGGAACAGCCTCCGGGTGGACCAGAGCAGGATGCAGCAGCGGAGGTGGGACAGCCGCCGGATGGAGCAGAGCAGGATGCAGCAGCGGAGGTGGGACAGCCTGCGGGTGGACCAGAGCAGGATGCAGCATCGGAGGTGGGACAGCCGCCGAGTGGAGAGGTGGAACAGCAGCCGGTTGGAGCAGCGCAGGATGCAGCAGGGGAGCTGGAACAGCCGCTGGGTGGAGCAGCGCAGGATGCAGCAGCGGAGCTGGAACAGCCGCCGGGTGGAGCAGCGCAGGATGCAGCAGCGGAGCTGGAACAGCCGCCGGGTGGATCAGTGCAGGATGCAGCAGCGGAGGTGGGACAGCCGCCGGATGGAGCAGAGCAGGATGCAGCAGCGGAGGTGGGACAGCCGCCGAGTGGAGCAGAGCAGGATGCAGCAGCGGAGCTGGAACAGCCGCCGGGTGGAGCAGAGCAGGATGCAGCAGCGGAGCTGGAACAGCCGCCGGGTGGAGCAGAGCAGGTCACAGCAGCATCGTTGGAACAGCCCCTGAGTGGAGAGGTGGAACAGCTACTTGGTTTTGCAGAGCAGGATGCAGCAGCGGAGGTGGGACACCCGCCGGGTGGAGCAGAGCAGGATGCAGCATCGGAGGTGGGACAGCCGCCGAGTGGAAAGGTGGAAGAGCAGCCGGGTGGAGCAGAGCAGGAGGCAGCAGCGGTGGAACAGCCGCCGAGTGGAGCAGAGCAGGATGCAGCATCAGAGGCTGGACAGCCGCCGAGTGTAGAGGTGGAACAGTAGCCGGTTGGAGCAGCGCAGGATGCAGCAGCGGAGCTGGAACAGCCGCCGGGTGGAGCAGCGCAGGATGCAGCAGCGGAGCTGGAACAGCCGCCGGGTGGAGCAGAGCAGGATTCAGCAGCGGAGGTGGGACAGCCGCCGGGTGGAGCAGACCAGGATGCAGCATCGGAGGTGGGACAGCCGCCGGGTGGAGCAGAGCAGGATGCAGCATCGGAGCTGGGACAGCTGCCGAGTGGAGAGGTGGAACAGCAGCCGGGTGGAGCAGCGCAGGATGCAGCAGCGGAGCTGGAACAGCGGCTGGGTGGAGCAGAGCAGGATGCAGCAGCGGAGGTGGAACAGCCGCCGGGTGGAGCAGAGCAAGCGGTAGCAGGTAAGGGTGACACAGCCTGCGGGTGGAGCAGAAAAGGATGCAGCAGCGGAGGTGGGACAGCCGCCGGGTGGAGCAGAGCAGGAGGCAGCAGCGGTGGAACAGCCGCTGAGTGGACAGGTGGAACAGAGCAGGTCACAGCAGCATCGGTGGAACAGCCCGAGTGGAGAGCTGGAGCAGCTACTTGGTTTTGCAGAGCAGGATGCAGCAGCGGTGGTGGGACGGCCGCCGGGTGGAGAAGACCAGGATGCAGCATCATAGGTGGGACAGCCGCCGGGTGGAGCAGAGCAGGATGCAGCATCGGAGGTGGGACAGCCGTCGAGTGGAGAGGTGGAAGAGCAGCCGGGTGGAGCAGAGCAGGAGGCAGCAGCGGTGGAACAGCCCCTGAGTGGACAGGTGGAACAGAGCAGGTCACAGCAGCATCGGTGGAACAGCCCCTGAGTGAAGAGGTGGAGCAGCTGCTTGGTTTTGCAGAGCAGGATGCAACAGCGGTGGTGGACGGCCGCCGGGTGGAGAAGACCAGGATGCAGCATCGGAGGTGGGACAGCCGCCGGGCCGAGCAGAGCAGGAGGCAGGATCGGAGGTGGAGCAGCCGCCGGGTGGACCAGAGCAGGATGCAGCAGCGGAGGTGGGACAGCCGCCGGATGGAGCAGAGCAGGATGCAGCAGCGGAGGTGGGACAGCCTGCGGGTGGACCAGAGCAGGATGCAGCATCGGAGGTGGGACAGCCGCCGAGTGGAGAGGTGGAACAGCAGCCGGTTGGAGCAGCGCAGGATGCAGCAGGGGAGCTGGAACAGCCGCTGGGTGGAGCAGCGCAGGATGCAGCAGCGGAGCTGGAACAGCCGCCGGGTGGAGCAGCGCAGGATGCAGCAGCGGAGCTGGAACAGCCGCCGGGTGGATCAGTGCAGGATGCAGCAGCGGAGGTGGGACAGCCGCCGGATGGAGCAGAGCAGGATGCAGCAGCGGAGGTGGGACAGCCGCCGAGTGGAGCAGAGCAGGATGCAGCAGCGGAGCTGGAACAGCCGCCGGGTGGAGCAGACCAGGATGCAGCATCGGAGGTGGGACAGCCGCCGGGTGGAGCAGAGCAGGATGCAGCATCGGAGCTGGGACAGCTGCCGAGTGGAGAGGTGGAACAGCAGCCGGGTGGAGCAGCGCAGGATGCAGCAGCGGAGCTGGAACAGCGGCTGGGTGGAGCAGAGCAGGATGCAGCAGCGGAGGTGGAACAGCCGCCGGGTGGAGCAGAGCAAGCGGTAGCAGGTAAGGGTGACACAGCCTGCGGGTGGAGCAGAAAAGGATGCAGCAGCGGAGGTGGGACAGCCGCCGGGTGGAGCAGAGCAGGAGGCAGCAGCGGTGGAACAGCCGCTGAGTGGACAGGTGGAACAGAGCAGGTCACAGCAGCATCGGTGGAACAGCCCGAGTGGAGAGCTGGAGCAGCTACTTGGTTTTGCAGAGCAGGATGCAGCAGCGGTGGTGGGACGGCCGCCGGGTGGAGAAGACCAGGATGCAGCATCATAGGTGGGACAGCCGCCGGGTGGAGCAGAGCAGGATGCAGCATCGGAGGTGGGACAGCCGCCGAGTGGAGAGGTGGAAGAGCAGCCGGGTGGAGCAGAGCAGGAGGCAGCAGCGGTGGAACAGCCCCTGAGTGGACAGGTGGAACAGAGCAGGTCACAGCAGCATCGGTGGAACAGCCCCTGAGTGAAGAGGTGGAGCAGCTGCTTGGTTTTGCAGAGCAGGATGCAACAGCGGTGGTGGGACGGCCGCCGGGTGGAGAAGACCAGGATGCAGCATCGGAGGTGGGACAGCCGCCGGGCCGAGCAGAGCAGGAGGCAGGATCGGAGGTGGAGCAGCCGCCGGGTGGAACAGAGCAGGATGCAGCAGCGGAGGTGGAACAGCCTCCGGGTGGAGCAGAGCAGGAGGCAGCAGCGGTGGAACAGCCGCTGAGTGGACAGGTGGAACAGAGCAGGTCACAGCAGCAGCGGTGGAACAGCCCCTGAGTGGAGAGGTGGAACAGCTGCTTGGTTTTGCAGAGCAGGATGCAGCAGCGGAGGTGGAACAGCCGCCGGATGGAGCAGAGCAGGAGGCAGGATCGGAGGTGGAGCAGCCGCCGGGTGGAACAGGGCAGGATGCAGCAGCGGAGGTGGAACAGCCTCCGGGTGGACCAGAGCAGGATGCAGCAGCGGAGGTGGGACAGCCGCCGGATGGAGCAGAGCAGGATGCAGCAGCGGAGGTGGGACAGCCTCCGGGTGGACCAGAGCAGGATGCAGCATCGGAGGTGGGACAGCCGCCGAGTGGAGAGGTGGAACAGCAGCCGGTTGGAGCAGCGCAGGATGCAGCAGGGGAGCTGGAACAGCCGCTGGGTGGAGCAGCGCAGGATGCAGCAGCGGAGCTGGAACAGCCGCCGGGTGGAGCAGCGCAGGATGCAGCAGCGGAGCTGGAACAGCCGCCGGGTGGATCAGTGCAGGATGCAGCAGCGGAGGTGGGACAGCCGCCGGATGGAGCAGAGCAGGATGCAGCAGCGGAGGTGGGACAGCCGCCGAGTGGAGCAGAGCAGGATGCAGCAGCGGAGCTGGAACAGCCGCCGGGTGGAGCAGAACAGGATTCAGCAGCGGAGGTGGGACAGCCGCCGGGTGGAGCAGACCAGGATGCAGCATCGGAGGTGGGACAGCCGCCGGGTGGAGCAGAGCAGGATGCAGCATCGGAGGTGGGACAGCCGCCGAGTGGAGAGGTGGAACAGCAGCCGGGTGGAGCAGCGCAGGATGCAGCAGCGGAGCTGGAACAGCCGCCGGGTGGAGCAGCGCAGGATGCAGCAGCGGAACTGGAACAGCCGCCGGGTGGAGCAGAGCAGGTCACAGCCGCATCGGTGGAACAGCCCGAGTGGAGAGCTGGAGCAGCTACTTGGTTTTGCAGAGCAGGATGCAGCAGCGGTGGTGGGACGGCCGCTGGGTGGAGAAGACCAGGATGCAGCATCATAGGTGGGACAGCCGCCGGGTGGAGCAGAGCAGGATGCAGCAGCGGAGGTGGGACAGCCGCCGGGTGGAGCAGAGCAGGATGCAGCAGCGGAGGTGGGACAGCCTCCGGGTGGACCAGAGTAGGATGCAGCAGCGGAGGTGGGACAGCCGCCGGGTGGAGCAGAGCAGGATGCAGCATCGGAGGTGGGACAGCCGCCGAGTGGAGAGGTGGAACAGCAGCCGGTTGGAGCAGCGCAGGATGCAGCAGCGGAGCTGGAACAGCCGCTGGGTGGAGCAGCGCAGGATGCAGCAGCGGAGCTGGAACAGCCGCCGGGTGGATCAGTGCAGGATGCAGCAGCGGAGCTGGAACAGCCGCCGAGTGGAGCAGCGCAGGATGCAGCAGCGGAGCTGGAACAGCCGCCGGGTGGAGCAGAGCAGGTCACAGCAGCATCGTTGGAACAGCCCCTGAGTGGAGAGGTGGAACAGCTACTTGGTTTTGCAGAGCAGGATGCAGCAGCGGAGGTGGGACACCCGCCGGGTGGAACAGAGCAGGATGCAGCATCGGAGGTGGGACAGCCGCCGAGTGGAAAGGTGGAAGAGCAGCCGGGTGGAGCAGAGCAGGAGGCAGCAGCGGTGGAACAGCCGCTGAGTGGACAGGTGGAACAGAGCAGGTCACAGCAGCAGCGGTGGAACATCCCCTGAGTGGAGAGGTGGAACAGCTGCTTGGTTTTGCAGAGCACGATGCAGCAGCGGAGGTAGAACAGCCACCGGATGGAGCAGAGCAGGAGGCAGGATCGGAGGTGGAGCAGCCGCCGGGTGGAACAGGGCAGGATGCAGCAGCGGAGGTGGAACAGCCTCCGGGTGGACCAGAGCAGGATGCAGCAGCGGAGGTGGGACAGCCGCCGGGTGGAGCAGAACAGGATGTAGCAGCGGAGGTGGGACGGCCGCCGGGTGGAGAAGACCAGGATGCAGCATCGGAGGTGGGAAAGTCGCCGGGTGGACCAGAGCAGGAGGCTGCAGCGGAGGTGGGACAGCCGCCGTGTGGAGCAGAACACGATGCAGCAGAGGAGGTGGAACAACCGCCGTGTGGAGCAGAACAGGATGTAGCAGCGGAGGTCATACACTTATCCACTCAGCAGCTTCTCCACCGCTGCTGCCTCCTGCTCTGCTCCACCCGAAAGCTGTTCCACCTCCATTGCTACCTCCTGCTATGCTCTACACAGCTATTGTTCCAACTCTCTACTCAGCAGCAAAGCAGGAGGCAGCATCGGAGGTGGGACAGCCGCCGGGTGGAGCAGAGCAGGATGCAGCAGCGGAGCTGGAACAGCCGCTGGGTGGAGCAGCGCAGGATGCAGCAGCGGAGCTGGAACAGCCGCCGGGTGGAGCAGAGCAGGATTCAGCAGCGGAGGTGGGACAGCCGCCGGGTGGAGCAGACCAGGATGCAGCATCGGAGGTGGGACAGCCGCCGGGTGGAGCAGAGCAGGATGCAGCATCGGAGCTGGGACAGCTGCCAAGTGGAGAGGTGGAACAGCAGCCGGGTGGAGCAGCGCAGGATGCAGCAGCGGAGCTGGAACAGCGGCTGGGTGGAGCAGAGCAGGATGCAGCAGCGGAGGTGGAACAGCCGCCGGGTGGAGCAGAGCAAGCGGTAGCAGGTAAGGGTGACACAGCCTGCGGGTGGAGCAGAAAAGGATGCAGCAGCGGAGGTGGGACAGCCGCCGGGTGGAGCAGAGCAGGAGGCAGCAGCGGTGGAACAGCCGCTGAGTGGACAGGTGGAACAGAGCAGGTCACAGCAGCATCGGTGGAACAGCCCGAGTGGAGAGCTGGAGCAGCTACTTGGTTTTGCAGAGCAGGATGCAGCAGCGGTGGTGGGACGGCCGCCGGGTGGAGAAGACCAGGATGCAGCATCATAGGTGGGACAGCCGCCGGGTGGAGCAGAGCAGGATGCAGCATCGGAGGTGGGACAGCCGCCGAGTGGAGAGGTGGAAGAGCAGCCGGGTGGAGCAGAGCAGGAGGCAGCAGCGGTGGAACAGCCCCTGAGTGGACAGGTGGAACAGAGCAGGTCACAGCAGCATCGGTGGAACAGCCCCTGAGTGAAGAGGTGGAGCAGCTGCTTGGTTTTGCAGAGCAGGATGCAACAGCGGTGGTGGGACGGCCGCCGGGTGGTGAAGACCAGGATGCAGCATCGGAGGTGGGACGGCCGCCGGGCCGAGCAGAGCAGGAGGCAGGATCGGAGGTGGAGCAGCCGCCGGGTGGAACAGAGCAGGATGCAGCAGCGGAGGTGGAACAGCCTCCGGGTGGAGCAGAGCAGGAGGCAGCAGCGGTGGAACAGCCGCTGAGTGGACAGGTGGAACAGAGCAGGTCACAGCAGCAGCGGTGGAACAGCCCCTGAGTGGAGAGGTGGAACAGCTGCTTGGTTTTGCAGAGCAGGATGCAGCAGCGGAGGTGGAACAGCCGCCGGATGGAGCAGAGCAGGAGGCAGGATCGGAGGTGGAGCAGCCGCCGGGTGGAACAGGGCAGGATGCAGCAGCGGAGGTGGAACAGCCTCCGGGTGGACCAGAGCAGGATGCAGCAGCGGAGGTGGGACAGCCGCCGGATGGAGCAGAGCAGGATGCAGCAGCGGAGGTGGGACAGCCTCCGGGTGGACCAGAGCAGGATGCAGCATCGGAGGTGGGACAGCCGCCGAGTGGAGAGGTGGAACAGCAGCCGGTTGGAGCAGCGCAGGATGCAGCAGGGGAGCTGGAACAGCCGCTGGGTGGAGCAGCGCAGGATGCAGCAGCGGAGCTGGAACAGCCGCCGGGTGGAGCAGCGCAGGATGCAGCAGCGGAGCTGGAACAGCCGCCGGGTGGATCAGTGCAGGATGCAGCAGCGGAGGTGGGACAGCCGCCGGATGGAGCAGAGCAGGATGCAGCAGCGGAGGTGGGACAGCCGCCGAGTGGAGCAGAGCAGGATGCAGCAGCGGAGCTGGAACAGCCGCCGGGTGGAGCAGAACAGGATTCAGCAGCGGAGGTGGGACAGCCGCCGGGTGGAGCAGACCAGGATGCAGCATCGGAGGTGGGACAGCCGCCGGGTGGAGCAGAGCAGGATGCAGCATCGGAGGTGGGACAGCCGCCGAGTGGAGAGGTGGAACAGCAGCCGGGTGGAGCAGCGCAGGATGCAGCAGCGGAGCTGGAACAGCCGCCGGGTGGAGCAGCGCAGGATGCAGCAGCGGAACTGGAACAGCCGCCGGGTGGAGCAGAGCAGGTCACAGACGCATCGGTGGAACAGCCCGAGTGGAGAGCTGGAGCAGCTACTTGGTTTTGCAGAGCAGGATGCAGCAGCGGTGGTGGGACGGCCGCTGGGTGGAGAAGACCAGGATGCAGCATCATAGGTGGGACAGCCGCCGGGTGGAGCAGAGCAGGATGCAGCAGCGGAGGTGGGACAGCCGCCGGGTGGAGCAGAGCAGGATGCAGCAGCGGAGGTGGGACAGCCTCCGGGTGGACCAGAGTAGGATGCAGCAGCGGAGGTGGGACAGCCGCCGGGTGGAGCAGAGCAGGATGCAGCATCGGAGGTGGGACAGCCGCCGAGTGGAGAGGTGGAACAGCAGCCGGTTGGAGCAGCGCAGGATGCAGCAGCGGAGCTGGAACAGCCGCTGGGTGGAGCAGCGCAGGATGCAGCAGCGGAGCTGGAACAGCCGCCGGGTGGATCAGTGCAGGATGCAGCAGCGGAGCTGGAACAGCCGCCGAGTGGAGCAGCGCAGGATGCAGCAGCGGAGCTGGAACAGCCGCCGGGTGGAGCAGAGCAGGTCACAGCAGCATCGTTGGAACAGCCCCTGAGTGGAGAGGTGGAACAGCTACTTGGTTTTGCAGAGCAGGATGCAGCAGCGGAGGTGGGACACCCGCCGGGTGGAGCAGAGCAGGATGCAGCATCGGAGGTGGGACAGCCGCCGAGTGGAAAGGTGGAAGAGCAGCCGGGTGGAGCAGAGCAGGAGGCAGCAGCGGTGGAACAGCCGCTGAGTGGACAGGTGGAACAGAGCAGGTCACAGCAGCAGCGGTGGAACATCCCCTGAGTGGAGAGGTGGAACAGCTGCTTGGTTTTGCAGAGCACGATGCAGCAGCGGAGGTAGAACAGCCACCGGATGGAGCAGAGCAGGAGGCAGGATCGGAGGTGGAGCAGCCGCCGGGTGGAACAGGGCAGGATGCAGCAGCGGAGGTGGAACAGCCCCCGGGTGGACCAGAGCAGGATGCAGCAGCGGAGGTGGGAAAGTCGCCGGGTGGACCAGAGCAGGAGGCTGCAGCGGAGGTGGGACAGCCGCCGTGTGGAGCAGAACACGATGCAGCAGAGGAGGTGGAACAACCGCCGTGTGGAGCAGAACAGGATGTAGCAGCGGAGGTCATACACTTATCCACTCAGCAGCTTCTCCACCGCTGCTGCCTCCTGCTCTGCTCCACCCGAAAGCTGTTCCACCTCCATTGCTACCTCCTGCTATGCTCTACACAGCTATTGTTCCAACTCTCTACTCAGCAGCAAAGCAGGAGGCAGCATCGGAGGTGGGACAGCCGCCGGGTGGAGCAGAGCAGGATGCAGCAGCGGAGCTGGAACAGCCGCCGCGTGGAGCAGCGCAGGATGCAGCAGCGGAGCTGGAACAGCCGCCGGGTGGAGCAGAGCAGGATTCAGCAGCGGAGGTGGGACAGCCGCCGGGTGGAGCAGACCAGGATGCAGCATCGGAGGTGGGACAGCCGCCGGGTGGAGCAGAGCAGGATGCAGCATCGGAGCTGGGACAGCTGCCGAGTGGAGAGGTGGAACAGCAGCCGGGTGGAGCAGCGCAGGATGCAGCAGCGGAGCTGGAACAGCGGCTGGGTGGAGCAGAGCAGGATGCAGCAGCGGAGGTGGAACAGCCGCCGGGTGGAGCAGAGCAAGCGGTAGCAGGTAAGGGTGACACAGCCTGCGGGTGGAGCAGAAAAGGATGCAGCAGCGGAGGTGGGACAGCCGCCGGGTGGAGCAGAGCAGGAGGCAGCAGCGGTGGAACAGCCCCTGAGTGGACAGGTGGAACAGAGCAGGTCACAGCAGCATCGGTGGAACAGCCCCTGAGTGAAGAGGTGGAACAGCTGCTTGGTTTTGCAGAGCAGGATGCAACAGCGGTGGTGGGACGGCCGCCGGGTGGAGAAGACCAGGATGCAGCATCGGAGGTGGGACAGCCGCCGGGCCGAGCAGAGCAGGAGGCAGGATCGGAGGTGGAGCAGCCGCCGGGTGGAACAGAGCAGGATGCAGCAGCGGAGGTGGAACAGCCTCCGGGTGGAGCAGAGCAGGAGGCAGCAGCGGTGGAACAGCCGCTGAGTGGACAGGTGGAACAGAGCAGGTCACAGCAGCAGCGGTGGAACAGCCCCTGAGTGGAGAGGTGGAACAGCTGCTTGGTTTTGCAGAGCAGGATGCAGCAGCGGAGGTGGAACAGCCGCCGGATGGAGCAGAGCAGGAGGCAGGATCGGAGGTGGAGCAGCCGCCGGGTGGAACAGGGCAGGATGCAGCAGCGGAGGTGGAACAGCCTCCGGGTGGACCAGAGCAGGATGCAGCAGCGGAGGTGGGACAGCCGCCGGATGGAGCAGAGCAGGATGCAGCAGCGGAGGTGGGACAGCCTGCGGGTGGAGCAGCGCAGGATGCAGCAGCGGAGCTGGAACAGCCGCCGGGTGGAGCAGCGCAGGATGCAGCAGCGGAACTGGAACAGCCGCCGGGTGGAGCAGAGCAGGTCACAGCCACATCGGTGGAACAGCCCGAGTGGAGAGCTGGAGCAGCTACTTGGTTTTGCAGAGCAGGATGCAGCAGCGGTGGTGGGACGGCCGCTGGGTGGAGAAGACCAGGATGCAGCATCATAGGTGGGACAGCCGCCGGGTGGAGCAGAGCAGGATTCAGCAGCGGAGGTGGGACAGCCGCCGGGTGGAGCAGACCAGGATGCAGCATCGGAGGTGGGACAGCCGCCGGGTGGAGCAGAGCCGGATGCAGCATCGGAGCTGGGACAGCCGCCGAGTGGAGAGGTGGAACAGCAGCCGGGTGGAGCAGCGCAGGATGCAGCAGCGGAGCTGGAACAGCGGCCGGGTGGAGCAGAGAAGGATGCAGCAGCGGAGGTGGGACAGCCGCCGGATGGAGCAGAGCAGGATGCAGGATCGGAGGTGGAGCAGCCGCCGGGTGGAACAGGGCAGGATGCAGCAGCGGAGGTGGAACAGCCTCCGGGTGGACCAGAGCAGGATGCAGCAGCGGAGGTGGGACAGCCGCCGGATGGAGCAGAGCAGGATGCAGCAGCGGAGGTGGGACAGCCTCCGGGTGGACCAGAGCAGGATGCAGCATCGGAGGTGGGACAGCCGCCGAGTGGAGAGGTGGAACAGCAGCCGGTTGGAGCAGCGCAGGATGCAGCAGGGGAGCTGGAACAGCCGCTGGGTGGAGCAGCGCAGGATGCAGCAGCGGAGCTGGAACAGCCGCCGGGTGGAGCAGCGCAGGATGCAGCAGCGGAGCTGGAACAGCCGCCGGGTGGATCAGTGCAGGATGCAGCAGCGGAGGTGGGACAGCCGCCGGATGGAGCAGAGCAGGATGCAGCAGCGGAGGTGGGACAGCCGCCGAGTGGAGCAGAGCAGGATGCAGCAGCGGAGCTGGAACAGCCGCCGGGTGGAGCAGAACAGGATTCAGCAGCGGAGGTGGGACAGCCGCCGGGTGGAGCAGACCAGGATGCAGCATCGGAGGTGGGACAGCCGCCGGGTGGAGCAGAGCAGGATGCAGCATCGGAGCTGGGACAGCCGCCGAGTGGAGAGGTGGAACAGCAGCCGGGTGGAGCAGCGCAGGATGCAGCAGCGGAGCTGGAACAGCGGCCGGGTGGAGCAGCGCAGGATGCAGCAGCGGAGGTGGGACAGCCGCCGGATGGAGCATAGCAGGATGCAGGATCGGAGGTGGAGCAGCCGCCGGGTGGAACAGGGCAGGATGCAGCAGCGGAGGTGGAACAGCCTCCGGGTGGACCAGAGCAGGATGCAGCAGCGGAGGTGGGACAGCCGCCGGATGGAGCAGAGCAGGATGCAGCAGCGGAGGTGGGACAGCCTCCGGGTGGAGCAGCGCAGGATGCAGCAGCGGAGCTGGAACAGCCGCCGGGTGGAGCAGCGCAGGATGCAGCAGCGGAGCTGGAACAGCCGCCGGGTGGATCAGTGCAGGATGCAGCAGCGGAGGTGGGACAGCCGCCGGATGGAGCAGAGCAGGATGCAGCAGCGGAGGTGGGACAGCCGCCGAGTGGAGCAGAGCAGGATGCAGCAGCGGAGCTGGAACAGCCGCCGGGTGGAGCAGAACAGGATTCAGCAGCGGAGGTGGGACAGCCGCCGGGTGGAGCAGACCAGGATGCAGCATCGGAGGTGGGACAGCCGCCGGGTGGAGCAGAGCAGGATGCAGCATCGGAGGTGGGACAGCCGCCGAGTGGAGAGGTGGAACAGCAGCCGGGTGGAGCAGCGCAGGATGCAGCAGCGGAGCTGGAACAGCCGCCGGGTGGAGCAGCGCAGGATGCAGCAGCGGAACTGGAACAGCCGCCGGGTGGAGCAGAGCAGGTCACAGCCGCATCGGTGGAACAGCCCGAGTGGAGAGCTGGAGCAGCTACTTGGTTTTGCAGAGCAGGATGCAGCAGCGGTGGTGGGACGGCCGCTGGGTGGAGAAGACCAGGATGCAGCATCATAGGTGGGACAGCCGCCGGGTGGAGCAGAGCAGGATGCAGCAGCGGAGGTGGGACAGCCGCCGGGTGGAGCAGAGCAGGATGCAGCAGCGGAGGTGGGACAGCCTCCGGGTGGACCAGAGTAGGATGCAGCAGCGGAGGTGGGACAGCCGCCGGGTGGAGCAGAGCAGGATGCAGCATCGGAGGTGGGACAGCCGCCGAGTGGAGAGGTGGAACAGCAGCCGGTTGGAGCAGCGCAGGATGCAGCAGCGGAGCTGGAACAGCCGCTGGGTGGAGCAGCGCAGGATGCAGCAGCGGAGCTGGAACAGCCGCCGGGTGGATCAGTGCAGGATGCAGCAGCGGAGCTGGAACAGCCGCCGAGTGGAGCAGCGCAGGATGCAGCAGCGGAGCTGGAACAGCCGCCGGGTGGAGCAGAGCAGGTCACAGCAGCATCGTTGGAACAGCCCCTGAGTGGAGAGGTGGAACAGCTACTTGGTTTTGCAGAGCACGATGCAGCAGCGGAGGTAGAACAGCCACCGGATGGAGCAGAGCAGGAGGCAGGATCGGAGGTGGAGCAGCCGCCGGGTGGAACAGGGCAGGATGCAGCAGCGGAGGTGGAACAGCCGCCGGGTGGATCAGTGCAGGATGCAGCAGCGGAGCTGGAACAGCCGCCGAGTGGAGCAGCGCAGGATGCAGCAGCGGAGCTGGAACAGCCGCCGGGTGGAGCAGAGCAGGTCACAGCAGCATCGTTGGAACAGCCCCTGAGTGGAGAGGTGGAACAGCTACTTGGTTTTGCAGAGCACGATGCAGCAGCGGAGGTAGAACAGCCACCGGATGGAGCAGAGCAGGAGGCAGGATCGGAGGTGGAGCAGCCGCCGGGTGGAACAGGGCAGGATGCAGCAGCGGAGGTGGAACAGCCTCCGGGTGGACCAGAGCAGGATGCAGCAGCGGAGGTGGGACAGCCGCCGGGTGGAGCAGAACAGGATGTAGCAGCGGAGGTGGGACAGTCGCCGTGTGGAGCAGAACAGGATGTAGCAGCGGAGGTGGGACGGCCGCCGGGTGGAGAAGACCAGGATGCAGCATCGGAGGTGGGAAAGTCGCCGGGTGGACCAGAGCAGGAGGCTGCAGCGGAGGTGGGACAGCCGCCGTGTGGAGCAGAACACGATGCAGCAGAGGAGGTGGAACAACCGCCGTGTGGAGCAGAACAGGATGTAGCAGCGGAGGTCATACACTTATCCACTCAGCAGCTTCTCCACCGCTGCTGCCTCCTGCTCTGCTCCACCCGAAAGCTGTTCCACCTCCATTGCTACCTCCTGCTATGCTCTACACAGCTATTGTTCCAACTCTCTACTCAGCAGCAAAGCAGGAGGCAGCATCGGAGGTGGGACAGCCGCCGGGTGGAGCAGAGCAGGATGCAGCAGCGGAGCTGGAACAGCCGCCGGGTGGAGCAGCGCAGGATGCAGCAGCGGAGCTGGAACAGCCGCCGGGTGGAGCAGAGCAGGATTCAGCAGCGGAGGTGGGACAGCCGCCGGGTGGAGCAGACCAGGATGCAGCATCGGAGGTGGGACAGCCGCCGGGTGGAGCAGAGCAGGATGCAGCATCGGAGCTGGGACAGCTGCCGAGTGGAGAGGTGGAACAGCAGCCGGGTGGAGCAGCGCAGGATGCAGCAGCGGAGCTGGAACAGCGGCTGGGTGGAGCAGAGCAGGATGCAGCAGCGGAGGTGGAACAGCCGCCGGGTGGAGCAGAGCAAGCGGTAGCAGGTAAGGGTGACACAGCCTGCGGGTGGAGCAGAAAAGGATGCAGCAGCGGAGGTGGGACAGCCGCCGGGTGGAGCAGAGCAGGAGGCAGCAGCGGTGGAACAGCCGCTGAGTGGACAGGTGGAACAGAGCAGGTCACAGCAGCATCGGTGGAACAGCCCGAGTGGAGAGCTGGAGCAGCTACTTGGTTTTGCAGAGCAGGATGCAGCAGCGGTGGTGGGACGGCCGCCGGGTGGAGAAGACCAGGATGCAGCATCATAGGTGGGACAGCCGCCGGGTGGAGCAGAGCAGGATGCAGCATCGGAGGTGGGACAGCCGCCGAGTGGAGAGGTGGAAGAGCAGCCGGGTGGAGCAGAGCAGGAGGCAGCAGCGGTGGAACAGCCCCTGAGTGGACAGGTGGAACAGAGCAGGTCACAGCAGCATCGGTGGAACAGCCCCTGAGTGAAGAGGTGGAGCAGCTGCTTGGTTTTGCAGAGCAGGATGCAACAGCGGTGGTGGGACGGCCGCCGGGTGGAGAAGACCAGGATGCAGCATCGGAGGTGGGACAGCCGCCGGGCCGAGCAGAGCAGGAGGCAGGATCGGAGGTGGAGCAGCCGCCGGGTGGACCAGAGCAGGATGCAGCAGCGGAGGTGGGACAGCCGCCGGATGGAGCAGAGCAGGATGCAGCAGCGGAGGTGGGACAGCCTGCGGGTGGACCAGAGCAGGATGCAGCATCGGAGGTGGGACAGCCGCCGAGTGGAGAGGTGGAACAGCAGCCGGTTGGAGCAGCGCAGGATGCAGCAGGGGAGCTGGAACAGCCGCTGGGTGGAGCAGCGCAGGATGCAGCAGCGGAGCTGGAACAGCCGCCGGGTGGAGCAGCGCAGGATGCAGCAGCGGAGCTGGAACAGCCGCCAGGTGGATCAGTGCAGGATGCAGCAGCGGAGGTGGGACAGCCGCCGGATGGAGCAGAGCAGGATGCAGCAGCGGAGGTGGGACAGCCGCCGAGTGGAGCAGAGCAGGATGCAGCAGCGGAGCTGGAACAGCCGCCGGGTGGAGCAGACCAGGATGCAGCATCGGAGGTGGGACAGCCGCCGGGTGGAGCAGAGCAGGATGCAGCATCGGAGCTGGGACAGCTGCCGAGTGGAGAGGTGGAACAGCAGCCGGGTGGAGCAGCGCAGGATGCAGCAGCGGAGCTGGAACAGCGGCTGGGTGGAGCAGAGCAGGATGCAGCAGCGGAGGTGGAACAGCCGCCGGGTGGAGCAGAGCAAGCGGTAGCAGGTAAGGGTGACACAGCCTGCGGGTGGAGCAGAAAAGGATGCAGCAGCGGAGGTGGGACAGCCGCCGGGTGGAGCAGAGCAGGAGGCAGCAGCGGTGGAACAGCCGCTGAGTGGACAGGTGGAACAGAGCAGGTCACAGCAGCATCGGTGGAACAGCCCGAGTGGAGAGCTGGAGCAGCTACTTGGTTTTGCAGAGCAGGATGCAGCAGCGGTGGTGGGACGGCCGCCGGGTGGAGAAGACCAGGATGCAGCATCATAGGTGGGACAGCCGCCGGGTGGAGCAGAGCAGGATGCAGCATCGGAGGTGGGACAGCCGCCGAGTGGAGAGGTGGAAGAGCAGCCGGGTGGAGCAGAGCAGGAGGCAGCAGCGGTGGAACAGCCCCTGAGTGGACAGGTGGAACAGAGCAGGTCACAGCAGCATCGGTGGAACAGCCCCTGAGTGAAGAGGTGGAGCAGCTGCTTGGTTTTGCAGAGCAGGATGCAACAGCGGTGGTGGGACGGCCGCCGGGTGGAGAAGACCAGGATGCAGCATCGGAGGTGGGACAGCCGCCGGGCCGAGCAGAGCAGGAGGCAGGATCGGAGGTGGAGCAGCCGCCGGGTGGACCAGAGCAGGATGCAGCAGCGGAGGTGGGACAGCCGCCGGATGGAGCAGAGCAGGATGCAGCAGCGGAGGTGGGACAGCCTGCGGGTGGACCAGAGCAGGATGCAGCATCGGAGGTGGGACAGCCGCCGAGTGGAGAGGTGGAACAGCAGCCGGTTGGAGCAGCGCAGGATGCAGCAGGGGAGCTGGAACAGCCGCTGGGTGGAGCAGCGCAGGATGCAGCAGCGGAGCTGGAACAGCCGCCGGGTGGAGCAGCGCAGGATGCAGCAGCGGAGCTGGAACAGCCGCCAGGTGGATCAGTGCAGGATGCAGCAGCGGAGGTGGGACAGCCGCCGGATGGAGCAGAGCAGGATGCAGCAGCGGAGGTGGGACAGCCGCCGAGTGGAGCAGAGCAGGATGCAGCAGCGGAGCTGGAACAGCCGCCGGGTGGAGCAGACCAGGATGCAGCATCGGAGGTGGGACAGCCGCCGGGTGGAGCAGAGCAGGATGCAGCATCGGAGCTGGGACAGCTGCCGAGTGGAGAGGTGGAACAGCAGCCGGGTGGAGCAGCGCAGGATGCAGCAGCGGAGCTGGAACAGCGGCTGGGTGGAGCAGAGCAGGATGCAGCAGCGGAGGTGGAACAGCCGCCGGGTGGAGCAGAGCAAGCGGTAGCAGGTAAGGGTGACACAGCCTGCGGGTGGAGCAGAAAAGGATGCAGCAGCGGAGGTGGGACAGCCGCCGGGTGGAGCAGAGCAGGAGGCAGCAGCGGTGGAACAGCCGCTGAGTGGACAGGTGGAACAGAGCAGGTCACAGCAGCATCGGTGGAACAGCCCGAGTGGAGAGCTGGAGCAGCTACTTGGTTTTGCAGAGCAGGATGCAGCAGCGGTGGTGGGACGGCCGCCGGGTGGAGAAGACCAGGATGCAGCATCATAGGTGGGACAGCCGCCGGGTGGAGCAGAGCAGGATGCAGCATCGGAGGTGGGACAGCCGCCGAGTGGAGAGGTGGAAGAGCAGCCGGGTGGAGCAGAGCAGGAGGCAGCAGCGGTGGAACAGCCCCTGAGTGGACAGGTGGAACAGAGCAGGTCACAGCAGCATCGGTGGAACAGCCCCTGAGTGAAGAGGTGGAGCAGCTGCTTGGTTTTGCAGAGCAGGATGCAACAGCGGTGGTGGGACGGCCGCCGGGTGGAGAAGACCAGGATGCAGCATCGGAGGTGGGACAGCCGCCGGGCCGAGCAGAGCAGGAGGCAGGATCGGAGGTGGAGCAGCCGCCGGGTGGACCAGAGCAGGATGCAGCAGCGGAGGTGGGACAGCCGCCGGATGGAGCAGAGCAGGATGCAGCAGCGGAGGTGGGACAGCCTGCGGGTGGACCAGAGCAGGATGCAGCATCGGAGGTGGGACAGCCGCCGAGTGGAGAGGTGGAACAGCAGCCGGTTGGAGCAGCGCAGGATGCAGCAGGGGAGCTGGAACAGCCGCTGGGTGGAGCAGCGCAGGATGCAGCAGCGGAGCTGGAACAGCCGCCGGGTGGAGCAGCGCAGGATGCAGCAGCGGAGCTGGAACAGCCGCCGGGTGGATCAGTGCAGGATGCAGCAGCGGAGGTGGGACAGCCGCCGGATGGAGCAGAGCAGGATGCAGCAGCGGAGGTGGGACAGCCGCCGGGTGGAGCAGAACAGGATTCAGCAGCGGAGGTGGGACAGCCGCCGGGTGGAGCAGACCAGGATGCAGCATCGGAGGTGGGACAGCCGCCGGGTGGAGCAGAGCAGGATGCAGCATCGGAGGTGGGACAGCCGCCGAGTGGAGAGGTGGAACAGCAGCCGGGTGGAGCAGCGCAGGATGCAGCAGCGGAGCTGGAACAGCCGCCGGGTGGAGCAGCGCAGGATGCAGCAGCGGAACTGGAACAGCCGCCGGGTGGAGCAGAGCAGGTCACAGCCGCATCGGTGGAACAGCCCGAGTGGAGAGCTGGAGCAGCTACTTGGTTTTGCAGAGCAGGATGCAGCAGCGGTGGTGGGACGGCCGCTGGGTGGAGAAGACCAGGATGCAGCATCATAGGTGGGACAGCCGCCGGGTGGAGCAGAGCAGGATGCAGCAGCGGAGGTGGGACAGTGCCGGGCGAGCAGCAGCCGGAGGTGGGACAGCCGCCGGGTGGAGCAGAGCAGGATGCAGCAGCGGAGGTGGGACAGCCTCCGGGTGGACCAGAGTAGGATGCAGCAGCGGAGGTGGGACAGCCGCCGGGTGGAGCAGAGCAGGATGCAGCATCGCAGGTGGGACAGCCGCCGAGTGGAGAGGTGGAACAGCAGCCGGTTGGAGCAGCGCAGGATGCAGCAGCGGAGCTGGAACAGCCGCTGGGTGGAGCAGCGCAGGATGCAGCAGCGGAGCTGGAACAGCCGCCGGGTGGATCAGTGCAGGATGCAGCAGCGGAGCTGGAACAGCCGCCGAGTGGAGCAGCGCAGGATGCAGCAGCGGAGCTGGAACAGCCGCCGGGTGGAGCAGAGCAGGTCACAGCAGCATCGTTGGAACAGCCCCTGAGTGGAGAGGTGGAACAGCTACTTGGTTTTGCAGAGCAGGATGCAGCAGCGGAGGTGGGACACCCGCCGGGTGGAGCAGAGCAGGATGCAGCATCGGAGGTGGGACAGCCGCCGAGTGGAAAGGTGGAAGAGCAGCCGGGTGGAGCAGAGCAGGAGGCAGCAGCGGTGGAACAGCCGCCGAGTGGAGCAGAGCAGGATGCAGCATCAGAGGCTGGACAGCCGCCGAGTGTAGAGGTGGAACAGTAGCCGGTTGGAGCAGCGCAGGATGCAGCAGCGGAGCTGGAACAGCCGCCGGGTGGAGCAGCGCAGGATTCAGCAGCGGAGCTGGAACAGCCGCCGGGTGGAGCAGAGCAGGATTCAGCAGCGGAGGTGGGACAGCCGCCGGGTGGAGCAGACCAGGATGCAGCATCGGAGGTGGGACAGCCGCCGGGTGGAGCAGAGCAGGATGCAGCATCGGAGCTGGGACAGCCGCCGAGTGGAGAGGTGGAACAGCAGCCGGGTGGAGCAGCGCAGGATGCAGCAGCGGAGCTGGAACAGCGGCCGGGTGGAGCAGAGCAGGATGCAGCAGCGGAGGTGGAACAGCCGCCGGGTGGAGCACAGCAAGCGGTAGCAGGTAAGGGTGACACAGCCTGCGGGTGAAGAAGAAAAGGATGCAGCAGCGGAGGTGGGACAGCCGCCGGGTGGAGCAGAGCAGGAGGCAGCAGCGGTGGAACAGCCGCTGAGTGGACAGGTGGAACAGAGCAGGTCACAGCAGCATCGGTGGAACAGCCCGAGTGGAGAGCTGGAGCAGCTACTTGGTTTTGCAGAGCAGGATGCAGCAGCGGTGGTGGGACGGCCGCCGGGTGGAGAAGACCAGGATGCAGCATCATAGGTGGGACAGCCGCCGGGTGGAGCAGAGCAGGATGCAGCATCGGAGGTGGGACAGCCGCCGAGTGGAGAGGTGGAAGAGCAGCCGGGTGGAGCAGCGCAGGATGCAGCAGCGGAGCTGGAACAGCGGCTGGGTGGAGCAGAGCAGGATGCAGCAGCAGAGGTGGAACAGCCGCCGGGTGGAGCAGAGCAAGCGGTAGCAGGTAAGGGTGACACAGCCTGCGGTTGGAGCAGAAAAGGATGCAGCAGCGGAGGTGGGACAGCCGCCGGGTGGAGCAGAGCAGGAGGCAGCAGCGGAGGTGGGACAGCCTCCGGGTGGACCACAGCAGGAGGCAGCAGCGGAGTTGGGACAACCACCGTGTGGAGCAGAACAGGATGTAGCAGCGGAGCTGGAACAGCCGCCGGGTGGAGCAGAGCAGGATGCAGCAGCGGAGGTGGAACAGCCGCCGGGTGGAGCAGAGCAGGAGGCAGGATCGGAGGTGTAGCAGCCGCCGGGTGGAACAGGGCAGGATGCAGCAGCGGAGGTGGAACAGCCTCCGGGTGGAGCAGAGCAGGAAACAGCAGCGGAGGTGGGACAGCCGCCGGATGGAGCAGAGCAGGATGCAGCAGCGGAGGTGGGACAGCCGCCAAGTGGAGAGGTGGAACAGCCGCCGAGTGGAGCAGAGCAGGATGCAGCATCAGAGGTGGGACAGCCGCCGAGTGGAGAGGTGGAACAGCAGCCGGTTGGAGCAGCGCAGGATGCAGCAGTGGAGCTGGAACAGCCGCCGGGTGGAGCAGCGCAGGATGTAGCAGCGGAGCTGGAACAGCCGCCGGGTGGAGCAGAGCAGGATTCAGCAGCGGAGGTGGGACAGCCGCCGGGTGTAGAAGACCAGGATGCAGCATCGGAGGTGGGACAGCCGCCGGGTGGAGCAGAGCAGGATGCAGCATCGGAGGTGGAGCAGCCGCCGGGTGGAACAGGGCAGGATGCAGCAGCTGAGGTGGAACAGCCTCCGGGTGGACCAGAGCAGGATGCAGCAGCGGAGGTGGGACAGCCGCCGGGTGGAGCAGAGCAGGATGCAGCATCAGAGGTGGGACAGCCGCCGAGTGGAGAGGTGGAACAGCAGCCGGTTGGAGCAGCGCAGGATGCAGCAGTGGAGCTGGAACAGCCGCCGGGTGGAGCAGCGCAGGATGTAGCAGCGGAGCTGGAACAGCCGCCGGGTGGAGCAGAGCAGGATTCAGCAGCGGAGGTGGGACAGCCGCCGGGTGTAGAAGACCAGGATGCAGCATCGGAGGTGGGACAGCCGCCGGGTGGAGCAGAGCAGGATGCAGCATCGGAGGTGGAGCAGCCGCCGGGTGGAACAGGGCAGGATGCAGCAGCTGAGGTGGAACAGCCTCCGGGTGGACCAGAGCAGGATGCAGCAGCGGAGGTGGGACAGCCGCCGGGTGGAGCAGAGCAGGATGCAGCAGCGGAGGTGGGACAGCCGCCGAGTGGAGAGGTGGAACAGCCGCCGGTTGGAGCAGCGCAGGATGCAGCAGCGGAGCTGGAACAGCCGCTGGGTGGAGCAGCGCAGGATGCAGCAGCGGAGCTGGAACAGCCGCCGGGTGGATCAGCGCAGGATGCAGCAGCGGAGCTGGAACAGCCGCCGGATGGAGCAGAGCAGGAGGCAGGGTCGGAGGTGGAGCAGCCGCCGGGTGGAACAGGGCAGGATGCAGCAGCGGAGGTGGAACAGCCTCCGGGTGGAGCAGAGCAGGAAACAGCAGTGGAGGTGGGACAGCCGCCGGATGGAGCAGAGCAGGATGCAGCAACGGAGGTGGGACAGCCGCCGAGTGGAGAGGTGGAACAGCCGCCGAGTGGAGCAGAGCAGGATGCAGCATCAGAGGTGGGACAGCCGCCGACTGTAGAGGTGAAACAGCAGCCGGTTGGAGCAGCGCAGGATGCAGCAGTGGAGCTGGAACAGCCGCCGGGTGGAGCAGCGCAGGATGCAGCAGCGGAGCTGGAACAGCCGCCGGGTGGAGCAGAGCAGGATTCAGCAGCGGAGGTGGGACAGCCGCCGGGTGGAGAAGACCAGGATGCAGCATCGGAGGTGGGACAGCCGCCGGGTGGAGCAGAGCAGGATGCAGCATCGGAGGTGGAGCAGCCGCCGGGTGGAACAGGGCAGGATGCAGCAGCTGAGGTGGAACAGCCTCCGGGTGGACCAGAGCAGGATGCAGCAGCGGAGGTGGGACAGCCGCCGGGTGGAGCAGAGCAGGATGCAGCAGCGGAGGTGGGACAGCCGCCGAGTGGAGAGGTGGAACAGCCGCCGGTTGGAGCAGCGCAGGATGCAGCAGCGGAGCTGGAACAGCCGCTGGGTGGAGCAGCGCAGGATGCAGCAGCGGAGCTGGAACAGCCGCCGGGTGGATCAGCGCAGGATGCAGCAGCGGAGCTGGAACAGCCGCCGGATGGAGCAGAGCAGGAGGCAGGGTCGGAGGTGGAGCAGCCGCCGGGTGGAACAGGGCAGGATGCAGCAGCGGAGGTTGAACAGCCTCCGGGTGGAGCAGAGCAGGAAACAGCAGCGGAGGTGGGACAGCCGCCGGATGGAGCAGAGCAGGATGCAGCAGCGGAGGTGGGACAGCCGCCGAGTGGAGAGGTGGAACAGCCGCCGAGTGGAGCAGAGCAGGATGCAGCATCAGAGGTGGGACAGCCGCCGAGTGGAGAGGTGGAAGAGCAGGCGGTTGGAGCAGCGCAGGATGCAGCAGCGGAACTTGAACAGCCGCCGGGTGGAGCAGCGCAGGATGCAGCAGCGGAGCTGGAACAGCCGCTGGGTGGAGCAGAGCAGGATTCAGCAGCGGAGGTGGGACAGCCGCCGGGTGGAGCAGACCAGGATGCAGCATCGGAGGTGGGACAGCCGCCGTGTGGAGCAGAGCAGGATGCAGCATCGGAGGTGGGACAGCCGCCGAGTGGAGAGGTGGAACAGCAGCCGGGTGGAGCAGAGCAGGATGCAGCAGCGGAGGTGGTACAGCCGCCGAGTGGAGAGGTGGAACAGCAGCTGGTTGGAGCAGCGCAGGATGCAGCAGCGGAGCTGGAACAGCCGCCGGGTGGAGCAGCGCAGGATGCAGCAGCGGAGCTGGAACAGCCGCCGGGTGGAGCAGCGCAGGATGCAGCAGCGGAGCTGGAACAGCCGCCGGGTGGAGCAGAGCAGGTCACAGCAGCATCGGTGGAGCAGCCCCTGAGTGGAGAGCTGGAGCAGCTACTTGGTTTTGCAGAGCAGGATGCAGCAGCGGTGGTGGGACGGCCGCCGGGTGGAGAAGACCAGGATGCAGCATCATAGGTGGGACAGCCGCCGGGTGGAGCAGAGCAGGATGCAGCATCGGAGGTGGGACAGCCGCCGAGTGGAGAGGTGGAACAGCAGCCGGTTGGAGCAGCGCAGGATGCAGCAGCGGAGCTGGAACAGCCGCCGGGTGGAGCAGCGCAGGATGCAGCAGCGGAGCTGGAACAGCCGCCGGGTGGAGCAGCGCAGGATGCAGCAGCGGAGCTGGAACAGCCGCCGGGTGGAGCAGAGGGGGATGCAGCAGCGGAGGTGGGAAAGCATTCGGGTGGAGCAGAGCAGGAGGCAGCAGCGGTGGACAGGTGGAACAGAGCAGGTCACAGCAGCAGCGGTGGAACAGCCCCTGAGTGGAGAGGTGGAACAGCTGCTTGGTTTTGCAGAGCAGGATGCAGCAGCGGAGGTGGAACAGCCGCCGGATGGAGCAGAGCAGGAGGCAGGATCGGAGGTGGAGCAGCCGCCGGATGGAACAGGGCAGGATGCAGCAGCGGAGGTGGAACAGCCTCCGGGTGGACCAGAGCAGGATGCAGCAGCGGAGGTGGGACAGCCGCCGGATGGAGCAGAGAAGGATGCAGCATCGGAGGTGGTGCAGCCGCCGAGTGGAGAGGTGGAACAGCAGCTGGTTGGAGCAGCGCAGGATGCAGCAGCGGAGCTGGAACAGCCGCCGGGTGGAGCAGCGCAGGATGCAGCAGCGGAGCTGGAACAGCCGCCGGGTGGAGCAGCGCAGGATGCAGCAGCGGAGCTGGAACAGCCGCCGGGTGGAGCAGAGCAGGTCACAGCAGCATCGGTGGAACAGCCCCTGAGTGGAGAGCTGGAGCAGCTACTTTGTTTTGCAGAGCAGGATGCAGCAGCAGTGGTGGGACGGCCGCCGGGTGGAGAAAACCAGGATGCAGCATCATAGGTGGGACAGCCGCCGGGTGGAGCAGAGCAGGATGCAGCACCGGAGGTGGGACAGCCGTCGAGTGGAGAGGTGAAAGAGCAGCCGGGTGGAGCAGAGCAGGAGGCAGCAGCGGTGGAACAGCCGCTGAGTGAACAGGTGGAACAGAGCAGGTCACAGCAGCATCGGTGGAACAGCCCCTGAGTGGAGAGGTGGAGCAGCTGCTTGGTTTTGCAGAGCAGGATGCAACAGCGGTGGTGGGACGGCCGCCGGGTGGAGAAGACCAGGATGCAGCATCGGAGGTGGGACAGCCGCCGGGTGGAGCAGAGCAGGATGCAGCATCGGAGGTGGGACAGCCGCCGAGTGGAGAGGTGGAAGAGCAGCCGGGTGGAGCAGAGCAGGATGCAGCAGCGGAGGTGGAACAGCCTGCGGGTGGAGCAGAACAGGAGGCAGCATCGGAGGTGGGACAGCCGCCGGGTGGAGCAGAGCAGGATGCAGAAGCGGAGGTGGGACAGCCGCCGGGTGGAGCAGACCAGGATGCAGCATCGGAGGTGGGAAAGCTGCCAGGTGGAGCAGAGCAGGATGCAGCATCGGAGGTGGACCAGCCGCCGGGTGGAGCAGAGCAGGATGCAGCAGCGGAGGTGGGACAGCCGCTGGGTGGAGCAGAGCAGGATGCAGCAGCGGAGGTGGGATAGCCGCCGTGTGGAGAAGAACCCGATGCAGCAGCTGAGGTGCTCCACCTATCCACTCAGAAGCTTTTCCGCCGCTGCTACCTCCTGCTCTGCTCCACCCGAATGCTGTTCCACCTCCACTGCTACCTCCTGCTATGCTCTACACGGCTGCTGTTCCAACTCTCTACTCAGCAGCAAAGCAGGAGGCAGCAGCGGAGATGGAACAGCCGCCGGGTGGAGCATCGCAGGATGCAGCAGCGGAGGTGGGACAGCCTCCAGGTGTAGCAGAGCAGGATGCAGCATCGGAGGTGGAGCAGCCGCCGGCTGGAGCAGAGCAGGAGGCAGGATCGGAGGTGGAGCAGCCGCCGGGTGGACCAGAGCAGGATGCAGCAGCGGAGGTGGGACAGCCGCCGGGTGGAGCACAGCAGGATGCAGCAGCAGAGGTGGAACAGCCGCCGGGTGGAGCAGAGCAGGAGGCAGGAGCGGAGGTGGAACAGTCGCCGGGTGGAGCAGTGGAGGTGGAACAGCCGCCGGTTGGAGCAGAGCAGGATGCAGCAGTGGAGGTCGATCAGAAGCTGGGTGGAAAGGTGGAACAGCAGCCGGATGGAGCAGAGCAGGATGCAGCAGCGGTGGAACAGCCGCTGAGTGGACAGGTGGAGCAGAGCAGGTCACAGCAGCAGCGGTTGAACAGCCCCTGATTGGAGAGGTGGAGCAGCCGCTGGGTGGAGCAGAGCGGGATGCAGCAGTGGAGGTGGAACAGCATTTGGGTGGAGCAGAGCAGGAGGCAGCAGCAGTGGAACTGCGTCTGAGTGGACAGGTGGAGCAGCAAAGCCGGAGGCAGCAGCGGAAGTGGAACAGCCGCCAGGTGGAGCAGAGCAGGAGACAGCAGCTAAGGGTGACACAGCCGCTGGGTGGAGCAGAGCAGGAGGCAGCATCGGAGGAACAGCCGCTGAGTGGACAGGTGGAGCATAGCAGGTCACAGCAGCAGCGGTGGAACAGCAGTTTTAGGCTTCAGAGGGTTGAATAAAAGAGTGAATACAGAATTCATTGTAGGTCACATCTCAGCGCCACCTCCCCCATCCTCATCAATGATAGTGAAAACATGCAGCTCTTTTGTCCCGTGAAGGAGCAATCAGGTCCACGAACAGATATTAAGTCGGGGTTGTCATGGATCCCTTCACCTGATCAATAACTTTCACATCACATTAAAACACAGCTTCAGGTTGTTGTCCACTCACACACCTTTTTTAGCTGAACTCCTGCTCTGAAAGTTAAAAAACCAACATAATGAACTTTTCCCACACTTTTAAGAAGTACTGAACACTTTATTGTGTGCATAAAAACTTTTGTAGTATTTTTTTTCTAATCTTGATGATTTGTAAACTGTGACAAATAGATTCTTAAAGAAAGGTAGAATATGACAGGATTATGGTAATTCCTGTTCAGTACCTGATGGCAATCCAACCAGTTATTGTTGTAGTAATTGTGTTCAGTGGTTATTAAAGTGTCAGCAAGACACAAACGTGCCCAAAAAATAAAAGGAAGAAAGAAACTGAACTGAATAATTATAATGTAGGATATTTGTCATTTCAACCATGAAGCATTTAAGGGACGCAAAGATCAGCAGTGGAAAAATGAAGCAGTCTAGTTTGGTTATTTATTGGGTTAAAGTGGAAAAAGTCCAGATTAACCCTCTGAGTTTTTATTGCATTTTTACTCACTGTGGCTCATTTTTCACTGCAATATAAAATCATGCACTTCTATGGAAACAGAACAACCATGAAGGCAGAGAAAGATCTCAAAGATATGCTCTTAGAATTCACTAAATAATTAAAGAAGACAAAACAAAAGTTGAATATGTTTATTACTTTAAAAAAAATGAAAAATAAAAACATGTAATTAAATGTACTATATTCTGTGCCCAGAGGTGTTACCAATACTGGAAAAAATAAAGACTCTGCACACTACAGATATTTAACTTCTACAGATATTTTAATTGGCTTTAATATTCGTCTCACTTCTGCTCTGCGTAAACACTTCCTGCAGTTCAACCAAAAACTTCCTGAGTTTTTGTCAAGTTTGCTGGTTTTCAGTTATCTCAGTTATCAGCTGCTCATCTGTTGTGTTGAGGAGTGCAGAATTTTTAGTTTTTCACAGGATCTGGCCAGAATAAACGGCTTATGTTTGGCGAATGTTTAAATGAGACATAAAATGATTTCTGTGAAATATACCAATCAATTTTATGCTCAGATTTATGGATATAAATAGAGACACTCCCAACTATATATCTTTATCATCCTGTAGTTTTGACATCACCCTTCAACCAACAATGCAAAGTCACTTTTTTATTTTAAAATTATTTTTATTGCTTTTAAAGATTTTTGTATGAGGCAAAAACTTAAAAGGCTTTCTGCAAAATACAATTTTAACCAAGCGTAGCAAAAAAAGCTCAATAAAAGCTCTGAAGCATATGAGGACAATTGAAATGAATACAAATGCAATGAGAAAGAAAAAAGGTAAAGAACAAAGGATACATTAAAGGTAAACAAAATAGAAACCCAAACTCAGTGGACTCCAAATATTGTTGTTTTTTTGAGTAATCAGTGTATTATTTCCCCTAATCTAACCCTAAAAATTAGGGCAAATATTTATGCCAGTTTCAACATGTCTGTTTCAGACATGTGCTAATGTCCCCTAACCCTAACCCATCCTAATCCTAACCTCTTCTTTCACCTCTTCTTTTTCTTCTTCCATTGGACTTTTGGCTTCCACTTCCAGTTGTGTAGCAGCACCCTCTGCTGGTCGGTTTGTAAATGAACTTGGAGACAACTCCCACCTTTGGATGTGTATCCTGTAGTTTTGAAATTGTTGCTCAATTAACTATCCAATGAAAAGTTTACTTTAAATATATTTTTTATTGTGTTTTTGTATAAGATTTTTGTACAGTGGCCTTGTTTTTTATATCTTCTTAAGTTTTAGTTCAGGATGCATAAGTATATTTCCCTCATCACTGCTATCAGCTCTAAAACTAAATATTGGCACCAACCCATCATGAACAATGACACGATGATAAGATGATGATGACTTACGGTACTGACAAAGATTAGGCTTCATTTATTTACTGGTTTTACAGCTTGTGAAACAGATCAAATGTTCTCTGGTTGTGACTATTGTCAGGATTGTCTCAGTGAAAACATCATCCAAGTCTCTCTCCACATATCCCTGACTCTCTCTCAGGCAGGCTGCCCCGAGTTAAGTTGACAATTGAGTGTTCAGGTTAGGTTTGTATGCAGTTGGATTTGTTTGCTCTTTGCCTCATTGGCGTTCCGTATCTGAGTTAATATTCATAGTTTTTTTTGGTGACTCTTTGCCATGTTGGGGTTGGATAATTTACAACCACCTTAGCGGTATCTTAGTAGGTTTATGTTTCTTATGACAGCCCCTGCTCTTCAGCTTTCCTAACTTGGTTGTACTTAGCCCTGACTAGCTTCCCCTCCTCTGTTATCTTGTCTTGAGTTTGTTTTTTAGCCTGTTAGCGTTTCAGTCCTGTTCGTCTTCCATAGCTGTAGTTCTGTTCTTAGCTTCCCTTAGCCTTATTTTCTCTACTCTGCCCTCTAGTGTTCAGTTTTTTTTCTACCATTCCCTTAGTTCATTCACCTTCCCCTCTCTTCCTCCAGAGCTGTTGATTACTTGCATCTTGTAATAAATTCCTTGTAATTGCATTTTTAGTGTGCTGATATTTCTGTCTATGCCTGGGTCTCCGATTCCCTGTGACAAACTATGCAGCCGCTGGGATGTCAGAGCTCATTTTCAGGACTGTGGTTGTAGGACCCTTGTTTTCTACTCAACAGGACAAGAACTGAATAGACCAACATCTATGGTCAGGATGGACAAGAATCACAACAGGAATACTGAATGTAATAACAGTGTTTTATTTGATTAACAAAACAAAAGCTTGCTGATGTGTTTGTGTCTTGAAAGTTCATGACTACAAAGACCATAGCATTGGATTGCATCATAGTTTTACCTGAAAATGACCTAATTATGCTAATTACACAATTTGCTCATCATGTACCCCATAGCAACCAGGTTGAATTACAGGACAGAGTAGTATTTTGGATGGAAAACATCCTTAAAACTATCATTTGTATCTTGAAATGATCCTCATATTAGCACATATAATTATCACCATTGGTAAACTTGAAGATAGTGTGCAAGCACATTTCCCTTCTACAGCCAAAATAATCAGACATGATTTCAGAGCAAAGCTTTATGAACCAGTTTTGTTGCACCTTCAGACTCTACCTTTTAAAAACAGCCACTCTGTGACCTGTGGTATGTTGCTGTCATCACATGGTCAGGATCATCTTCCCAGCAGCCCCGGAGGACTCGATGATGTCTTTGTGGGCCTGGGCAGCTTTGTCCAGCGTATACTTAGGACCAACGAGTGGACGCAGCCAACCAGCCTCCATCCCTGAAAAGAGGTACTCTTCACACTCTTTGTTCTGCTCCTGAGAGAAGAACGGGGAGGGAGAAATTACTGAATGGGAAATATTATCAGGATGTATTTAAGTAAATTGGATGCATGTGAATAACTGTTGACTGTGATATCATTGCTGTAACTGACTGGTGCATGCGGGTGTTTCTTTAAGTCCAATTTATTTTTCATTTGCATGTAGTTATACATAATTGTCACTGTTTCGTACCAGTGTAGCGTAGAAAATGAACACTCCCACGATTATGGCCTCTTTAGCCATGATATCCCAACCGTTGATGTCGATGGTACCTCTGGAGCCAATAATCTACAGAGGAAAGACAAAGTAGAGACATAAGAGATGAAGAAATAAAGTATTTGTTGAATTTAGAAATGAAGGAAAGTCTGTTTCACGACAAATCTGCCTGAACTTTTTATCTTTGCATGACTTCTAATTCAAACCATTGCTGCAATGCTTCTGTCATTGTTATACCATTTTAAGCACACATTCTGTTGTTTGAGATCATAGAGTCCTACTGACCACAATACGTCCTCTTTTGGCCACCATCTCCACATCTTTATTGAGGTTGACATTTGCCAGCATCTCCATAATGACATCTACACCTTTGCCACCTGTGGCTGCCTGGAAAACACAAACACACAGAGTCCATATTTGTTTAAAACCACTGTTTCAAAGGGCTTTTCCTGCCGATCCTCCTGCTATATGTGTGTGGTTACCATGATTTTATCAGTGTATCCTTTTTCTCTGTGATTGAAAGCCAGGTGAGCTCCATTCTTGGTAATCAGCTTCATCCCGTCTGGAGTCCCTGCTGTTCCCAGAACTTTGAGGCCCATAGCACGAGCGAGCTGGCAGGTAGCGATACCCACCTATGAGATGAAGAAAATATTGGATTTTAGAGCATAATTTCGTCTCTGCCGTAGAATTGCTGAGTATAAGGTCATTTTTTAAGGACACAGACTGTAAACCTGGGATTTTTTCAAAATGATACATGTGAAACAGTAAGCTGAGTGATATAAAGTAATGCAAGGATGAAGTTATTTATTAGTCAGTTGCTGTTTCCTTTTAGATTGCTACGTAACTGACACAAGGTTTGATTAACAGCCAACCTCACGGCTGCGTTCACTAGTACACAAGTTGTCTTGAAAACATGTTTTTGGTCTTTTGTTCATATGCAAACACAAAGGGAAAACTTACAGGACGAAGATATCTAGAAACCTTGGTAAAAATTGCCGTTTTTGCCTTGTGATGTTAATGTATATGTCATTATCTTCATTGTTTACAAGTGCCTTGGTGGATATGGCTTAAATAATGTTGTGCTAGCATTGCTAAAGTGACTTTTTTAGGGTGACCAAACATTCTGTTTCCCAGAACATAGCTCAAAAACATTCATCATGTCTTCTTTTTAATGCAGTACTTTTGAGTTCTTTTGTTCAGACTTAAGGTGAAAAGAGAGATGTTGATTTGTGGTGCTGCATGTGAGCTGTTTTTGTTAAAGTTGCATTGCTAATGTGGCAGAGGGTTTTTTTCTAATAGTGAAGAGACATTATTTTTATCATTATTTCATTCCTTATTTTTGAAACTTGTCATAAAAAAACATGTTGAGTAACCTCTGAGAAGCCTGTCTGAATTTGTGTCTTTGGTTATAGGTAGACACATCTTAGTGGGCTGCAAGACGAGCCTCGCTCAAGGCTGTTACACCTGGCGGCACAATCAGGTGCTGAAGTGTCTGGCACTAGTGCTGGAGACGCAGCACGTTAGTGTTAATGCCCTTCCACCTGCGTCGAGCCGAAGGCAAGAAACCACATTTGTCTTGGAGGGTGAGGGTCCTCTTGGGTGGGCCCCTCTTCACTGCCCAGATCCTGGGCAGTGAAGAGGGGCTTGTGATTGGAGGATGCTGGTAGACCTGGACCAAAAGCTTTGCTTCCCACCTGAGATCGCATCTACCAACCAGCGACCAGACCTAGTGCTATGGTCATCTTGACTTAGGCACGTCTACATCATTGAGCTCACAGTGACCTGGGAGAGGTCAGTAGAGGAGGCCTATGAGTGCAAGAAGCTGAGGTATACGGAGCTTGCTGCCGACGCAAGACAGCAAGGCTGGAAGGTGAGGGTCCGACCATTCAAAGTAGGCTGCAGACAATTCATAGCCACCTCAACTTCAGGCTTCTCCGAGAGATGGGAGTACGTGGGAAGGCTCACCGGCAGGCGATCAAGGACCTCTCCAGAGCCGCTGAAAAGGAAATCAGTGGCTGTGGATGAAGAGAAAGGACTCCACCTGGGTCTTCAGGTGAGTAGACGGCATCTAGGAGGTGAACCTGGGACCTTGGGATTCACTGCTGAACCCTCTGGAGGTGTCGTGGGCCTATCAGCGAAACAAGGATGAAGGAGGGCACCCACTTGATCACCCAGAAGATGCCCTCACTCACTTCACCATCCCACAGAGTCTTAGGTGTCTCATGTATGCAAGAAGGGATATCAACCTCTAGTCCAACACAACTGATCTGATTTTAAAACAACTTTCTATCCATACAGAGGAGGCAGAGTTTAAATGTATTGAAATTGTAAGGCATCTTTGAGTAAACTTTGAGTATCTCATTACTGGGCTGAGAGTCCTGGTTTTCGGTAATGAAAATATGGTCACCCTAGACTTTTGATGATAATGCTTTCTAACTTCTGGTTTGTTAAGTTTTTCATTTACAACATGATGTTTGTTGTAGATTTGTTGTTTGTAATTTTATGTCTTCCCTTTCTATTCCTTCAAACGCATCCTGTACATGGTGTTACATTTCAATTGGGCTTCAATCAGGCTTTTGCTTTTTTGTTTATTAGAAATCTCCACCTATTATGATGACTCTGTCTCATTGTCAAATTTGAACATCTTAGTAAGTTCCTAGAAAACTAGGAAACTAGAAATGTTAGCATCAGCTAAGGTTTGTCATTTTTGCCTAAAATGGTTAAAACATTTGATCTTTTATTAAAACTGTTGCCACATCAGCTCTAGAGCACTGCTAATTTCTGGATAACTGAGTAATTCGTGAATACTACATGTGTTTTGGGGGTCAAGGGGATCCTTCAGAGGTTATTCCAGCCACGTCTGTATATCATAGTTTACTCTCTTTTTTTTTTTTTTTTTTAAACATCACATCATCTTTAACATCTTTAAGAAAACTTGAACATTAGTCTCACCCCTCCAGTGGCTCCATGGATGAGGATGGTTTGTCCGGCTTTGACACGAGCTCTGCAGAACAGAGCAAGTATCATAAATAAGTCATTTGTTCAGTTGTTTTTAACACACTTCCTGGTTGTGACCCACCAGACTGATCTTTATAATTTCTTGTATTTCCTCTTGAACAGATGTGATCTTACTTGTGAACCAGAGCTCTGAAAGCAGTGAAATATGGGATCCCAATGGCTGCTCCCTGAGCAAAGTCTAAAACATCAGGCAGCTTGTGAACACAGTCCTCAGCAGCGATTGTGTATTCTGCATAACTTCCTGATTCGGTGGCTGTGGTGTAAACACGATCACCTTTCTGGAAAACACACACAGAACAGGATTTAACAGACATCTAGATGCTTATCAAACTAAAAACACACTTTCCTGAGTTGAAGACTGATCTAAAACCAGTTGTAAATACTCTACAGCAGCATCTGTGGGTGGTTCATATGGATACTTTCATTGATGTGTACAAATATGCTCCATTGTTTTATCCTCTGACCTTCACTGAAGTGACTTCCTTTCCAACAGACTCCACCACTCCTGCTGCATCACTACCCGGTGTATATGGCAGGGGGGGTTTCTCAAAGTTCCCAGACCGGATGTAAGTTTCCACAGGATTCACTCCACAGGCGTGAACACGAATCAACACCTACAGCAGAGACACACCGAGGAAGAGACAATGAGTCTGACAAGTAATAAATTCATTAAAGACAGCTGTGTGTCATGTATTATATTAAAGAGAATACAGCAGACAAAATAGATAACATGCTTTTGGAGTTGGATGATAATGTATTCGAATACACTGCCTGTATGATATGAATGAATACGTTTCAGCTTCGACAACTTATTTAACCCTAGCTGATGCAGTGAGGAGCTTCTCATTTCTTAAACAACCATGTTGGAAGACATATCCTGTGGTCATGGAAAGGATGTTAATCTGTCTCAGAAGGGTCAAATTATTGGCCTGCATCATGCAAAGAAAACAACTAAGGACATGAAACTACTAAAATCAGGTTAAGAACCGTCCAACACATCATTTAAACCTGAAGGATAGTGGAGAACCATCGTCTTCTGGTTGGAACAAACTCTTTGATGATCATAGGAAATCAACAGTAGAACTCACGGCTATGTTTAATAGTGAAAGTAAGAACATTTCCACACGAACAATATGAAGGGAACTCAAATGATTGGGACAAAACAGCTGTAGCTCTAAGAAAACCACCGATCAGTGAGGATTATCAGAAAAAAAGGCTTCAGTTTGCTAGGTAGCATAAAGATTGGACTCTGGAGCAATGGAAGAAGGTCATGTGGTCTGAATGAGTCCAGATTTACCCTGTTCCAGAGTGATGGGGGCATCAGGGTAAGAAGAGAGGCAGATGAAGTGATGCCCTCATCATGGCTAGTGTCTACCAGCCTGTGGGGGTTAGAGTTATGATCTGGGGTTGGTCAGGTTCAGCAACATTATGTTCCCAAAGAATGAGGTCAGTTGATACCTGAATATACTGAATGATCAGGTCTTTCCATCAATGGAGTTTTTCTTCCTTGATGGCACAGACATGTTCCAAGATGATGACGCCAGGATTCATGGGCTCACATTGAAAATGAGGGGATCAGGGAGCATGAGATGGAGTCCAGACTTCAGCCCCACTGGGAATCTTTGGGATGCTCTGGAGAAGACTTGTGCAGCGACTCGACTCTCCCAATTTCAATGTAAGATGTTGGTGAAAAATGAATGCAGCTCTGGACAGAAATAAATTCTGTGACTTTGCAGAAGCTTATTGAAATGATGCCACTAAGAATGAGTGTCATACTCAAAGCTAAAGCAGTCCAACAAAATATTAGAGTGTGTGACTTTTTTATTTAGACAGGCAGTGTACAATATGCTGACTCATGCTGAGTTATTCGCAACAGAAAAAAACAGGAATTAGAATCTCAGCAGAAGTTAGATTACAGCCAAGTAGTGTCGGGTGTGTGCTTAGGGCAGGGCAAAGGTAGCGGTGATTAAATAATCGATTATTAATCATCACACTATCACAATGTTTTATTCTGTGATTATTTTGTGATGAGAGATAAACTCTCTAAAGAAAGGAGTGTTCAAATCTAAACTGAGTATAAAAACTAAGTCAACAGTGTGGCTTTGTTCATTTGTGGGAAATTAAACATGTTTTAAATTAAAAGAGTCACATACAGTTAAAAATTCAGATGTAAAACTATCATCAGGGTCATCAACATGATTATTAAAATCACCAACCAAAAAAATGCGGTCGTAATTAAGAACAATCGAAGAAATATAATCTGAAAAACCTGTTAAAACAAAAATCTTACTGGGTTTAGGTGGGTGATAAATACTAATGCAGCATACAGAGATGCCAGAAAGAGAGATTTTAAATGTCAGAAGCTCAAAGCTGGGAGGTTTGTCCACTGAGATGCACTTAGATCACTGATTCTCAGCCATGTTTCTGTTAAACTACATTCTGTTGTCGTTGTGCTTGTGCTCTGTGCGACGACAGTAAAATTAAATCTAATCTTTTCAGACATGATTCATTATATGACTATACACTACCAGTCAAAAGTTTGGACACACCTTCTCATTCAAAGGTTTTTGTTTAATTATTTTACTGAAGACGTCAGAACTATAAAAGAATACATATGGAATTATGTTGTAAACAAAAAAAGTGTTAATCCTCAGTATTGATTTATAATGTAGGAAATAATACAAAAAAATAAAAAACATTGAATCAGAAGGTGTGCCCAAACTTTTGACTGGTAGTGTATATTGTGTTATCTGTAGTTAAATGTGTTGCTATCCTACTTTTCTTTGGAAACAGCTGCATTACAGGTCAAAATTCAAAATGCTGTCATTTTTTTTGCACAAATATGACCCTAATGAATACAAAGAGACATTTATGTGCACTGGTTTTGCACTAGTCATAAAGTCATTCATCAGGTAGCACATTAATTCTAGTGTTATATTAGACATAAGGCTCTCCCTGATATAATCCTCTGACAGTGAGCTCAGAAACACACCTAGCATTTTGCAATACATGCAAATCATTAATAATTTTTATTACTATACTGTATTTACACTTTTTAATACTAAAATACTGGCATGATCATGTTTGATTTGCTGGGTACCTTGAATAAAGTATTTGTCTTTACTCAGGAACTAAAACTACAGACTTGACTTCATTCTGTGATCTGATCAGTGGAGTGTCTCACCTTTCCGGGTCCGGGCTGAGGGATGCTCACAGATGCCATTTTGAGGACCGACGGGGCTCCGAACTCGCTGACCCTGATTGCTTTCATCATTTTGCTGCTCGACATGTCTGCACCCATACACTGTGTCTACACAGAGGACTGAAAACTGAAAAGCCTCTGACACTTTTATACACTTCATGAGTCACAGAAACCTCCTCCTGCATCGCCTCTTTGCTTCTTCTTCTCCTCCTATTGGACTCTTGGCTTCTGGTTTTAATCTTACCCACCTTAATATCTTTATCATCCTGTAGTTTTGACATCATCCTTCAACCAACAATCCAATGACTTTTTTATTTTTTTTTAATTATTACTCTTATTTTTAAAGATTTTTATATGAGGCAATAACTAAAAAAGCTTTCTGCAAAATGCAATTTTAACTAAAGGTGGCAAAAATGCTCAATAAAAGCTGTGAAGTGTATGAGGACAATTGAAATCAATAAAAACATAAAGAACAAAGGATAAATTAATCGTAGATATAATAGAAACCCAGACTCAGTGGACATATTGTGTTATTGGGGTAATTCACATGAAACAAATTTCACATAAAAATCTATATTAAAAGTAAATCTTTCCATCATCACGGTATCATAATTAATGTCATAACAATCATCTATTCAATATATTAGCTTTAAAATGAAGCCTATTTGCAAGTTTGAGCACAGGTGGAAGCAGAACTACATGACTGACTGTTTTCATTCACATTTACATTTACATAGATGTAAACATATACATGGCTGAGTTGTTTTAAATGCATCATGAACCAGACCCTAATAATCTGTGTTGATAAAGTACATGCACATTTTTTTCTCAACCTACCTGGCTTCTCATTGATTTACAAAGAATTATTCTGAAAATAAAGTTGCTCTTATGATTTTTTGTTTTATTTTCTTTTATGACACATGGCATGTTCAGTCGTAATCTATTTATGTCAAATTTCGCTGTAGTTTATCAGCAAAAATTACTTATCTACATTTATTTAGAGTTCCTAAACCTATTTTACAACCAGTACGCACAGTAGAGTGCCCTCTAAAAATATTCAGTCAGAATGGAAATAAAAAGGTTTTTGCTGCTTTAGGCTTTTAGATCAAAACAAGACAACATGGTTTTTAGCATTCATTTCATGTTATTTAGACCAAAATAGCAAATACACCAATTTTTTTGTGAGAACATCCAACCATTAGGTCTTCAAGTGCAATTTCTTTTTTTTTTTGCCTTTTTACAGCTTTCATTAATAGGTGCAGTGAAGAAAGACAGGAAAGGAAGGAAGACATGCAACAAAGGGCCGCAAGCAGGAATCGAACTCAGGCTGCTGCGTCGGGGACCAGCCCCTGTACATAGGTCAGCCGTTTAACCCGTTGAGCTATACAGGCGCTCCAGATGTGTTTTCTTTCAGTACAGTCACAGCCAAAATACTAAACAAATTCTGAAAAAAACATGAAAAACTTAAAATTGTTTGTTTCCATTAAAATACTTTTAGTAATGCGTTGAGTATTGGGTCATTTTGGTGCCAGTGGTCCACTAATGAAGGTCCTGCTTTTTTATTAAAAGACGTGCTTCATGTCTACATAAAGCCAGCACATTTGAAAGTTCTTCAGAGACAAAAATGGCTAAACCAAGGAACCCAATGCAGGAAACACGCCTGGAGATGCAGGTTCTCAGCCAGGAAGTGTAGATGCAGTCCTTCAGCAGGTAGACACACTGCAGAAATACAGACCAACCAACAGCTTGGAAGACAAACCAAGATCTGGGCGTCCAAGGGTTTCTTCAGCAAGAAATGACCGCATCCTGATCCGTATGTTCAGGAAAACTGCCAAATGACATCACAGGATGCAGTGGTCAAACCAAACTGGTGTGCAGTGTTCCACCTGTACTGTCCGTGGCCAACTTGTAGATCATAGCTGAAGGTCCTACAAGGCTATCAAGAAGCCCCTGATCAATGAGAGACAGAGGTTAGCCCGGCGTCGTTGGACCCAAACACACAAGAACTGGACAGACAGGAACTGGAAGAAGATTCTGTGGTCAAGTGAGTCCAGTTTCCAGCTTTATCTTCCTCCTGCTAATGTGAGGGTACACAGACAGCCAGACGAAGCATGACCTCCAGCCTGTACAGCACCTACTGTCAAGCATGGTGGAAGCAGTATCATGGTTTGGGGATGCATGAGTGCTGCTGATGTTGGTCATCTCACATTGAACTCTGCCAAGTATTGTGTCATTCTTGAAACCCACATGCTCCCTTCTGCATGTGCTCTGTTCCGTCAAGGTCAGACTGGATGTTTCAACAAGATAATGTTCCTTGAACACATCCAGGGCCAGTAGAACTTGACTGCAGGAGCTCAGTATCCAGGTCTTAGAGAGACCAGCTCAATCCCTGGACATGAGCCCCATTGAAGATCTGTGATGGATTAGCAAAAGGTCTGTTTCAAAGCATAAATCAAAGAATTTAGAAGAATTAAAAGCAGTAATTGAAGACGAATGGGACAAGAATACCCCAGGCAGTGTGAAAATTTGATGATGTGATAGTTTATTTGTTTTTTGTTCAGTTTTGAACACATTCTTTGTTATTTGTTGACTTTGATACCAACAATGTTGAGAACTGATGTACTGAAAATGTCAAGAATATAGTTTTGTAAGTTTTTCTTGTAAACAAATAAAAAAATTTCATTTGGATTTGTTTGTGTCTGCCTAATGCAGACACACCTTCTGAAACACAAGAAAAGATTTTTCCACAGCTATTTCATGATAATGTTTGAGATTATATTGTGTTAAGTTTTAGTTTGGGATGCACGATAATATTGGCTTTATCATTGTTTTTGGCCGTTAAAGACATTATACTTGAATAGTGGCACCAACCCAACAGGAACAACGACGTCCAGATAAGATAATTCCGATTCATGGTGATTCAGGCTGAATCATGCTGATTCATGCCGACTCATGCTGATTCTTGCCGACTCATGCTGATTCATACAGATTGATGCTGATTCATGCAGACTCAAGCTCAACATTGTGTCAACAGAGATTGGTTTACATTTCTATATTTGGGTTAACGCACCCCCCACGACCCTATTGAGGATTAAGCGGTGTATAGACAATGGATGGATGATGGATTCTTGCGTAATGGTGTTGGTTTTTGTATTGTTTCATTAAGTTTTAGTTAATGATGTACAAGTATATTTCCATCCTCACTGCTATCAGCTTTTAAACTAAATATTTGCACCAACCCAGCATGAACAATGACAGAATGATAAGATGATGTCGACTCATGCTGCCGACATAGATTAGGCTTCATTTAGTAACCAGCGGTGCCTGGTGGTCCTCTGCCAGCTGCCTCTGATTGGGGCAGGCAACGATAAAGTGAATCAGGTGAGTCGGGAGGTGCTGAGGATTTTCTGAGGAGAGACAGAAGGCTTCAGGTGTGATTTGTGGTAAGATGCCTGTTAGTTTTTTTTAAGGGGTAATTCATCTACAAAAGTTAAGGTGTGCCTTTTTAACAGTTGTCTTTGGATGTTGCAGTGTGACCACACAGTTTTATGGGGCGATGGATTTCCTGCTGCAGGTGAGATGCAAGTATGTGGTTTTAAAGGATGTTTATTAAAGGGTATTTTATTCTGCTTTGGGTATGTTTAATCATCCATTTGATCATTAAATTGTGCTTTTGTTGTTGGTACTTTGCAGTGACTGCCCATCATGATTGCACTGTCTCCTAATGTCCTTTTTGGTTTTTGTTTGTGGGTTTTGTTTGTTTTAGTCCTCTCAACCTTGCAGCGGCGGTAGATGAAAAGACCCTGGGGGTGCATCGTGTGAGAGCGACTAACTCTTTCTATTTTTGTTAATTTAATTGTTTGTTTTACTCATTTCCCTATAGTGAACAATGATCAGCCTTGATTCCCAGTAGCATTGAGACCCGACTTTAGTGTGATGGTTGGAGGCACGAGTGTGTTGCAGTGCTATTTGATAGGTAGTGGCATTTTTAGAGTGCAGTGATTTTCACCCTTGGTTCATAGGGTTCGTGTGCAGTCGGTCTTCATGGTACATGATTAGACCCCGTTCAGATGAATAGGATTGTGATTTCATTATTTTGTACTGTGGACAATAAATATTGATATTAATCACTGTTGAAGAAAATTCACTCTTAGTCCTTTGAAGTTTGCTGTAGTGGGGTGTTTATTGGTAATCTGACATATGGTGGGCTTACCAACTCAGAACATGAGTCTGTGAAGGTAAACCGACCCAGAGCATTTGCAGAGTCCACATTTTACAGGGATGGTCAGAGAGTGGGTCAGAGGGTAGGGAGGGACCGTATGTGAATACAAGGGTGAATAGTGGTTAATTTGTGTATGGTTGTCAACACAGAACAAAAGGTGATTGAATCAAGAGATCTGGCAGACAGCAAAAAGTAAAAGATGAGGGCAAACAGTTGCAAAAAGCGAAAGGGGTAACAACAAAAGGTAAGAGGAGGTCTGACAGACAGGAACAAATAACAAAAGATGAAAGAATTGTGCATAATCGTGGGAAATAGAATGAAGGAGTGACACAAAGTATCTGTAGCAAACGGTATGTGCTATTTTCTTCATCATAACCTACCTTCCCTGTTCTCCGATTTGTTTAATGCTTGACCTGTGGTGTCAGGTTTAACAATTTATTTATTGGTGTTACAACTTGTGAAACGGATGAAATGTTTTCTGGTTGTGAACAGTTCAAAGTTCTTTACATAAGCACAAGCATTCAAAAATAAGAATTCAAGACAGTACAAACAATTAGAATAGCATGCAAATATAATCTAAGTGTAATTTGTTGCCTACTAAAGCTCAGGTCCAGGTTCGCATCTCTGCTCCTTAGTGGACCTGCAATGACCTCCACTGGCCAGAACTGAGTCTGCACATGAAGTCATAGTTTCATTTTGGTTAAAGAGTCCATATTCTGCTTTTATGTTCTTCCCTTCCTTCAGTCTTACATAGCTGCTTTTTCTGCGTATACAAGGTCTGTAAACTTAGAAAGCCCAGAGTTCATGTCAAAGGGAATTACTCACTCTCACAGAAAACTGTTGTTGAACTATTGTCAGGACTGTCTCAGTAAAAACAAGTCTGCTAGAGCAAGATCAAATGTTAGAGTAGAGCTCCAGATTTCTGAAGCACATGATGTTAAACTGGTTGACATTGTCATTTACTCTCTCACATAAGGGGTTAGAGTTAGGGTTAGGGTTATTAATACTGATGGTAGCAGCAAAGTCTGCAGTCGAGTTGCTATTTAAACATCAGGTGTGTGCATAGGGCAGTTAAGATCAAAAAACTTTGTCTTCATTTGTGAAACCTCTTAGCGAGAGAAAGTTTGAATCTAAACCCAGGGTAAAAACTAAGTCAACAGCGAGGCCTTGTTCATGCTGTTTTAGACGAAAGAAATTGTAGAATAACACTGAAGATTTACACTTTTTGGTTTTACAGTTTTGATGTCTTCAGTATTAATCTACAATGTAGAAAATAATTAAATAAAAACCACTGAATGAGAAGGCGTGTCCAAACTTTTGACAGGCAGTGAATACGTAGTTATACACTGATCAGCCACAACATTATGACCACTGACAAGTGAAGTGAATAACATCGATCTTCTTATTATAATGCAATTGTCATGTAGGAGGTAGAATGAAAACGACTATAGTAGATAGAGCGGCACTTTACTTCACTTTTGATAGTACAGGTATTGAAGACACTCAAATAACATGTAGTCGCCATCTTAGAACTCTCTTCTACTTTCTTTCTATGGCGTCTTAGTAAGCATCGTATTTCACAGTGACGCCTAGTGGCGTAAAGCATAAATGCATCTAAACACAACAACAATGTTCTGCTGGGAAACCTTGAGTCCTGACATTCATGTAGATGTTTGACATGTACCACCCACCTAAACACTGCAGGTCAAGCAACCCCCCACCTCCCATGACAACAGCAGTCCTTGATGCCAGTTTCCACCCTCAGCAGGACAATGCACCCCGACACACCGCAAAAACTGCTCAGGAGAACCAGGGGAACATGACAGAGCTAAAGTGTTCGGTGTAATTAAAAATTCAGATGTAAATTGATTATCATGAATATTAAGAGAACCCACAAATAAAATATGGTAACTACCAAGAACAATGGAAGAAGTAGAATCTGAGAACTCAATTTAAAAACACTCTACTGGGTTTAAACAAGTGATAGATAATAATAATACAGCACACAGAGATGTCAGAGCTCATTTTCAGGACTGTGGTTGTAGGACCCTTATTTTCTACTCAGCAGGATAAGGACTGAATTGACCACACATTATGGTCAGGATGGACAAGAATTGCAACATGAATACTGACTGTATTAACGTAGTTTTGTTTGATGAACAATGAAAACTATACCCAGCTGTCTTCAGTTGAACAGGAAGTTTTTCCAAGTGTTTGTGTCTTGAAAGTTCATGATTACAAAGCCCATAGCATTGGATTGCCTCATAATTTTACCTGATAATGAGCTAATTATGCTAATTACACAACTTGTTCATCATGTACCTCATAGCAACCAGGTTGAATTACAGGACAGAGTAGTATTTTGGATGGAAGACATCCTTAAAACTATCATTTGTATCTTGAAATTATCCTCATATTAGCACATCTAATTATTACCATTGGTAAACTTTAAGATTGATTATTTTGCTGTAACAATCAAACATGATTTCAGAGAAAAGCTTTATGAACCAGTTTTGTTGCTCCTTCAGACTCTCCCTTTAAAAACAGCCAGTCTGTGACCTTTGAGCTGAGGTATGTTGCTGTCATCACATGGTCAGGATCATCTTCCCAGCAGCCCCGGAGGACTCGATGATGTCTTTGTGGGCCTGGGCAGCTTTGTCCAGCGTATACTTAGGACCAACGAGTGGACGCAGCCAACCAGCCTCCATCCCTGAAAAGAGGTACTCTTCACACTCTTTGTTCTGCTCCTGAGAGATGAACGGGGAGGGAGAAATTACTGAATGGGAAATATTATCAGGATATACACTACTAGTCAAAAGTTTGGACACACCTTCTCATTTAATATATTTTCATGATTATTTACATTGTAGATTCTCACTGAAGGCATCAAAACTATGAATTAACACATATGAAACTATATAGTAAACAAAAAGTGTGAAATAAGTCAAAACATGTTTTATATTTAGATTCTTCAAAATAATCACCCTTTGCTTTGATTACTGCTTTGTACACTCTTGTCATTCTCTGTATGAGCTTCATGATGTAGTCACCTGAAATGGTTTTCTCTTCACAGGTGTGCCTTGTCAAGGTTAATTTGTGGAATTTCTTGGCTTCTTAATTGTGTTGTTGTGGTGTGCAGAAGTCAAGTTGGAACAGTTAGAACTCATATTATGGCAAGAACCAATCAGCTAAGTAAAGACAAACTACAGTCCATCAATACTTTAAGAACTGAAGGTCAATCAGTCTGGAAAATTACAAAAACTTTGAATTTATCCCCAAGTGCAGTCGCAAAAACCATCCAGCGCTATAACCAAACTGGCTCACATGAGGACCTCCCCAGGAAAGAAAGACCAAGAGTCTCCTCTGCTGCTGAGGAGAAGTTCATCCGAGTCTCCAGCCTCAGAAATGTCCAGTTAACAGCAGCTCAGATTAGAGTCCAGATAAATGCCACCCAGAGTTCTAGTAGCAGACACATCTCTACATCAACTGTTCAGAGGAGACTGAACCAATCAGGCCTTTATGGTCAAATATCTGCTAAGAAACCACTACTAAGGAAAAGCAATAAGCAGAAGAGATTAGTTTGGGCCCAGAAACACCAGGAATGGACATTAGACCAGTGGAGATCTGTGCTGTGGTCTGATGAGTCCAAATCTGAGACCTTTGTTCCACCCACCGTGTCTTTGTGTGACCAGAAAAGGTGAATGGTCTCTACATGCATGGTTCCCACCATGAAGCATGGAGGAGGAGGTGTGATGGTGTGGAGGTGGTTTGCTGGTGATATTATTGAGGATGTATACAAAACTGAAGGCACACTGAACCAGCATGGCTACCACAGCATCCTGCAACTACATGCCATCCCATCTGGTTTACGTTTAATTGGACCATCATTTATTCTTCAACAGGACAATGACCCCAAACGCACCTCCAGGCTGTGGAAGGACTATCTGACTAAGGAGATGATGGAGATGACCTGGCCTCCACAATCACCTGACCTAAACCCAGTCCAGATGGTTTAAGATGAGATGGACCACAGAGTGAAGGCAAAAGCAGCTAACAGCTGCTCAGCATCTCTGGGAACTCCTTCAAGACTGTTGGAGAACCATTTCAGGTTCTACCTCATGAAGCTCATCCAGAGAATGCCAAGCGTGTACAAAGTGGTAATCAAAGCAAATGGTGACAGTTATGTAGTTGCATATAACTGTCACAGTCTCATACCAGTGTAGCGAGGAAAATTAACACTCCCATGACTAAGGCCTCTTTCACCATGATGTTCACAGGGTCGATCTCGATGGGACCTCTGGAGCCAATAATCTACAGAGGAAGGACCAAACAGGGACATGAGTGATGAAGGAAAATACATTTTAAGTTTAGAAGTGAAGGCAAGTCGATTCCACTATAAATCTGCTTGAACTTTTCATCTTTGCATGACGTCTGATTGGAACCATTACTGAAATACTCGGTGGTTCTGTCATTGTTATACCATTTTTATGCACACTTTCTGTTTTCTCAGATCATAGAGTCCTACTGACCACAATACGTCCTCCTTTGGCCACCATCTCCATATCTTTGCTGAGGTTGGAATTTGCCAGCATCTCCACAATCACATCTACACCTTTGCCACCTGTGGCTGCCTGGAAAACACAAACACATATTTCTATAAAAACCACTGGTTTAAAGGCCTTTTCCTGCCGATCCTCCCGCTATATGTGTGTGGTTACCATGATTTTATCAGTGTATCCTTTTTCTCTGTGATTGAAAGCCAGGTGAGCTCCATTCTTGGTAATCAGCTTCATCCCGTCTTTAGTACCTGCTGATCCCAGAACTTTGAGGCCCATAGAACGAGCGAGCTGGCAGGTAGCGATACCCGTCTATGAGATGAAGAAAATATTGGATTTTAGAACATAGTTTCATCTCTGGTGTAAAATTACTGAGTATAATGTCATTTTTGAAGGATGTGGACTGTAAACACACAATTTTTAAAACACTAAAGTGGGTGATGTAAAGTAATGTAAGGATGACGTTAAGTATTTGTCAATGGTTGTTTCTTTTCAGATTACTACCTAATTGACACAAGGTTTGATTCACAACCAACCTCAAGGCTTTATATCATAGTTCACTCTTTTTTGTATTTAACATCACATCATCTTTAACTGATGCAGAAAATTTTAAAATTAGTCTCACCCCTCCACTGGCTCCATGGATGAGGATGGTTTGTCCTGCTTTGACACGAGCTCTGCAGAACAGAGCAAGTATCATAAATAAGTCATTTATTCAGTTGTTTTTAACAAGTTCTACACACTTCCTGGTTGTGACCCACCAAACTGATCTTTCTGATTTGTTTCATTTCCTCCTGAACAGATGTGATCTTACTTGTGAACCAGAGCTCTGAAAGCAGTGAAATATGGGATCCCAATGGCTGCTCCCTGAGCAAAGTCTAAAACATCAGGCAGCTTGTGAACACAGTCCTCAGCAGCGATTGTGTATTCTGCATAACTTCCTGACTCGGTGGCTGTGGTGTAAACACGATCACCTTTCTGGAAAACACACACAGAACAGGATTTAACAGACATCTAGATGCTTATCAAACTAAAAACACACTTTCCTGAGTTGAAGACTGATCTAAAACCAGTTGTAAATACTCTACAGCAGCATCTGTGGGTGGTTCATATGGATACTTTCATTGATGTGTACAAATATGCTCCATTGTTTTATCCTCTGACCTTCACTGAAGTGACTTCCTTTCCAACAGACTCCACCACTCCTGCTGCATCACTACCCGGTGTATATGGCAGGGGGGGTTTCTCAAAATTCCCAGACCGGATGTAAGTTTCCACAGGATTCACTCCACAGGCGTGAACACGAATCAACACCTACAGCAGAGACACACCGAGGAAGAGACAGAAGAGTCAGACAAGAAATAAATGCATTAAAGACAAGTGTAAACACACAAAAACAATATTTTACAGGTATTTTATATTAAAGAAAAGACAGAAGACAAGATTGCTCTGTCCCTTATAAACAAGTGCAGCAGAATTACCCAATTTTAAGTTCGATCACTCAACCTGTATAAAACCTGTATAAATGACAACATGCTGCAGTGTTGCTTCTTTATGACTATAACTTGCACTGTGTTGGTTTTAAAATGAAGCCATTTTGCAAGTTGTGCTCACAGGTAGAGACAACTGACTGACAGATCAAAACAAGAACAAAACATTACAAAGTCATTTCTGTCTTCTATCTTTTGGTTTGTTTTATTTGAATTTTGCATATGAATAGATGATAGGATGTCTAAAGTATGTCCTCAGTACTCTGCAAATTCAGTCCACTGCTAACATGCTTTTGGAGTTGGATGATAATGTATTTGAATATACACATAATATGCCAACTCATGCTGATTTATGCTCAACAGAAGAACACAGATTAGAACCTCAGCAGAGCGTCAGGTGTGTGCTGAGGGCAGGGCGGAGGGAGGTGATTATATAACCCATTTTTCATCATCACATTATAACACAGTTTTACTATGTGATTATTTTGTGATGAGAGGTAAAGTCCCTTTAGAAAGGAGTGTTCAAATCGGAACTGAGGGTATAAACTAAGCCGAGAGTGTGGAGTCGTCATTCGTGGGAGATGAAATATGCTGTTGTAAATTAAGAGTCGCATATAGTTAAAAATTCAGGTGTAAAACTATCATCAGGGTCATCAACATATATATTAAAATCACCAACCAATGCACTAGTCATAAAGTCATTCATCAGGTAGCACATTAATTCTAGTGTTATATTAGACATAAGGCTCTCCCTGATATAATCCTCTGACAGTGAGCTCAGAAACACACCTAGCATTTTGCAATACATGCACATCGTTATTAAATGTATTACTATACTGTATTTACACTTTTTAATACTTTTTTTAAAAACTGCAAAATACTGGCAGGATTTTACATCATATTTCTTCTATCAGCACAATTTGCACAACATTTTGCATATTATTTTCTTTATTTTTCTCAAAGCTAACATGTTTGATCTACTGGGTACCTTCAATAAAGTATCTGTCTTTATTCAAGTATTAAAATTGCAAATTTGACCTCAGTCTGTGATCTGATCAGTGGAGTGTCTCACCTTTCCGATTCCAGGCTGAGGGATGCTCACAGATGCCATTTTGAGGACCGATGGGGCTCCAAACTCGCTGACCCTGATGGCTTTCATCGTTTTGCTCGACATGTTTACACCTAAACACAAAGTCTACACAGAGGACGGAAAACTGAAAAGTCACAGACACTCTTATATACTTTATGAGTCACAGAAACCTCCTCCTGCATCGCCTCTTTGCTTCTTCTTCTCCTCCTATTGGACTCTTGGCTTCTGCTTTTAATCTTAGAGACACTCCCACCTTTGGATCTGCATCCTCCTGTAGTTTTCCATCTTTACAATATCGTAAGTAATGTCATAGCAATCATCTATTGTCAATATTTCTGGTTTTTGCCACTTTCTACTCATGGCTGCAGTTAAAATTTTAATAGACAACTAAAATTAGAGGTCGTCTTATCTGATGGCATGTCACCAAGATCTGTAGTTTAAATGGAAAGTCCAAACAAACACCCAGTAAAAATTGTACGCCTTGTTTAGCTCGATCGGATGTGCTTGATTCCTGTCTTTGTGCAACATTGAAATGTTCGTTAGTACAGTGTTGCTCCACTTCCCCTGCAATATTTGCTCTTCATTAAGCTGAGAAGTTAGAAAGAAATGTGGAAAAGCCTGTTTGTACTGGTCATAGAGAGCCATTTGCATTTATTGTGACAGGGTCAAGTAAAGTCCATCCACAGGAGAGGAGAACTAAACAAGATCAAGCTGCTTTTAGCTACTATTTCATGATATTTATAATAAAACAGCATATAGACAGATAACATGTAAGGAATATTAGCAGCTCAGTGCAAGTGTAGCCACTGCTAGCATGCTTTGGAGTTGGATAAAACTCTATCTGTATATAAACACAATATAAAATGTGTATAATCGACACGTATATATAGTAATACCTATATGCAGGATGTATACATATATGCAATAGTACACTTATGCTTATCATAAATACTGGTTTGTTTTTTATGTTAAGTTTTAGTTTGAGATGCACAACGTTGTTTGCTTCATCGCTGCTACCGGCTTTAAAATGAATTATTAGTGCCAATCCAACAGGAACAGCGCCAGGATGATAAGAGGAAGTCGACTCATGCTGACTTATGCCCAAATGTGTGCCAATGGATATTAGCCTTCATTTATTTATTGGACAGAACAAATATTCTGTGGGTGTGACTATTGTCATGGTCGTCATGGTGAAAACATCATGCAAAGCTGTTGGAGCAGGTGAAGTTTACAGTGGAGCTCTAGATTTCTGAAGCACATGATATAAAAGTGGTAAACTCTCACACTTAGTAAATCAGTTAATACTGAAGGTTGCAGCAAAGTCTGCAGCTGAATCGCGATTTGAATGTCAAGTGTGTGCTTAAGGCAGGATAAGAAAGCAGCACAGTTAAACAAAAATAAAGATAAATTGTCATCAGGGAGAGTGAGTGTTCAAATCTAAACCCAGGGTAAAAACAAAGTCAAAAATGTGGGCGATGATGCATGCAGTTTCACATTAAAAGTGCCACGTGTTGTTAAAATTCAGACGTAAAACGATTATCATGAATATTACAGTAATATTTTGGATGCAATACATCTTTTCAAACTATCATTTGTTAGTTAGAAATGACTATTTGGGTGAAATAAACCTTTAACAATGTAAATATTTGGACAAAAAATAGTATTTGGATGGAATGTGGGCACACTTTAGTGATCACACTCTTCAGTTGGTGTGGCTGTCGTGAAAAACTAGGATCCTGAAAGTGTGGTCCTGAAACTGCACCCTTGTAATATTAGATAGAATCTGTTCAGTTAATACTCTTTTCCTCAGATACTCCATCACAGCTGTAAGTGCTTCCTGCTACATTTAAAAATAATTCTTTGATATGATTTCCCGTCTGTCCTCTGCAGATTAATCCCAGTGGAATAAAACACAGAGCACAGTCTCTGAGAGTTGACACTGATCACAGTTGCCTCTTGGATGCTTTACTACTAATTTTAGTGCACTGTTTTACACATTATGTTCAGCTTTTAATCTGGTCATTATTCTTCAGTCTATTGGATCAAAAACAAATTGCTTTACTCATTCTTGAATGTATAAAACATAGTTGAGTACGTTCTTCTTCCCAACTGGCTGCCCGGAGTTTTATTGCAGGTACATTTGCACTGCCGCCAGGATCACAGTTTTAATAGTAATAATGAAAATATTAATATAAATCTCTGTTTATCTTGCCGTGGGTATTTCTAGCTCTGAAGCTACGTGAGTCTGATATGAGATTACTGCAATTTGTTCTTACTGCTGTCAAAATACTTACTCACAAGGATAATTTGGATTCATTTCCATTTTGTTTAACTTTAATTCGTCAGATCACTTTGCAGTTTCCCAACCTAAAAATTTGGGTTAGGTAGTTTATTTTGCGTTGTATGCACAGAAGGGATAAATTAAGCTTCACCCTGCAAGTTGACAGGACTGTTTTCATGGGTTTGTTACATTATGAGAACGAGTTGGATTATCACAGAAAAAAATATATTAATTTACATGGTGACTATTAAAACAAACAAACAGAGAAAAACGGGCCAAAACTGTAAATTACATCCACATCAAAATCAGTATTGTTATAAATGGTAGTTTATTCTTTCACATTGTGTGACTATAAAATTACAATTTAACTTCATTTAAATCAGCGAAAATACCATTATTTTACAGATATTTGTATATTTGTATGTACATATTAAAGACTGAAAAAAGTTACAGTAAGTACCATTTTACAAATCTTCTCTGTTTTGTTAAATTACTGATAATAACTAATGAAATCGTTGCTTGTTAACTGTTTAAAAAAAGTTCGATTATCAACAGAGGGAGTCTTCCGCTCGATCACGTCTCACATCGACTGCTTTGGTCCTAACGTCATGACGTCACACCTACTTACGCAGCTCTGATTCCTACACTAACGGATGAACGTTGGTGATAGACGCCGAGGCACCGCGGCTCATCCACATGAGCAGGAAGTCTCGAAAACGGCCAGGACCGGGACGACCGAGATGCGGAACCGGGACCAGAAGAGCTCGGTGGTGACTCGGTGAACAGTATCCGGCTGTCGGTCTTTGTCCTCCGGCTTAATTAAGGCGTCATAATTAACATGAACGTAATTAGCATTTAGCTGTGTTTGCTACAGGCTGCTTCTCAGTTATGACGGTTAGAGCGTTAAATAACAGGACTTCAGCTCCGTGTTTTAGGGTTTGTTTATGAGAGAAAATGGCAGCAAACAGCAGGTTTGTGCTTCGGAGGCTGTTTAGCGGACTCAGAGCTGTCAGTGTTCGGTGTCGGAGCTCCGCTTCGACCTCCAGTCAAGGACGGCAGCTACTGAGAGCTCAGACCAGACATGTGAGCTGCTCGACCGGACTGAACGGAGCTGCTGCTGCCTCCACAGGTACTGGAGGGATTCAGCACTAATGAGAGATCTACTGTCGTCTGACAACTAAAATCACTTAAATATAGCATTAATTTACATGATGACTGTGGAAAAAACGTGCCCAAACTACACATGATGAAAAAAATCTGTCTTTTTTCTAATAGTGATTTGTTTTTTCACAGTATGTGACTATAAAATTACAGTTTACTCTATTTTAATCTGCTAAAAAATATATATAATTTACTATTTGGTGTAATTTGAATTTAAAAACAATATATTAAGAACTGAAAATGGTGATTTTTTTTGTTTTGTCAAATATAGATGGTATTTAGTAAAATAAAATAGTGTTAACTGTTAATATCAGTAAAACCTGATAGCTCTTTGAGTAACTAAAAGTGTAATTTTTTTCTATTTTGTCATCAGGTCTCAGCAGTTTGTCCTTTAGGAGTCACACCTGTGGAGAACTGAGATCCGACCATGTGGGAGAGAAAGTTACTCTGTGTGGTTGGGTCCAATACCTCAGGTATTACTGCTGCTGAACATCAGAAAAAAAATCATTAGTCCATTAATCAGATGGAGATCTGTCAGAAAATTAATCTTCAACTGTTCTGATTAATTCAAAAAGTCTTTTTAAGCAAAATTGCCAAATATTTGCTCAGTTTTGATGATAAGCATGCAAAAACAACAATAAATTGGTGTTATTGAGATTTTCCACTGTTATAAACCAAAGTACAATCTGCAGCACAAGTGAGTAAACTTCTGCGCAAAATCACATAAATGATTTCAAACTGTACTATCTCTCAGTAACTGCATTATTTCCTCCTGAATAGTCACTGAAATCAAACGCTTTGGAAGGACTGTATCAGTCAGTCAGTTAGTTAAATTAAAGGTTTTGGTGTCACCAGAGTCAGGAAGAATCGTCCTAATAATCTGTTTCTGTCTCCAACAGACAAGACCTGTTTGTCATCCTTCGAGATTTCAGCGGCTTGACACAAGTTTTAATTCCTCAGGAAGAAGTAGGGAAGAAAATATTTAAACGCCACAACACATTCCATTACTATTATCATGACTAATCAAATTTTGTTAATAATTTTAATAATAATAACTATTTCCAGCACAGAGACACTGAATGCACAGCTTTCAAAATGCAAGGACACAATGTAAAACCGTTTATATCACAGAAATTTTGAATTTTTTTGGTTTTTTTTAAGTCTGCAAGTAATTTGAAAGCAGTGCTGTGTGACCTGACAGTTGAGTCTGTCGTCAAGGTTACGGGAACAGTCAGAAGACGACCAGCAGGACAAGAGAACAAGGTTTGTGTGTAATATTGTAATATTTATTAAGACGTTTATTCTTCTTTTTACTTTAAGTATGTACTGTTACTTACAAAGTATGCAAATTTTAATGCAGCATACAAATAAATGAGACATACTATTCCATCATAATATTGTGTATTAAACACAGATCGTTGTAGTCTGTAGTGTGAAATTATGTTCTTGGGGGTTCAAGCTTTTTAATACAAGACACTGCAACATGTGTTACGTATCTGTTCAGAGGATTGTGGGTCAACATGGCCTGAAAATACTTCTTTGTGTACTTTTTGTATTGTGCTTTTATTGTGACCTATTGTTTTATGTTTTATTTTTTTTCAATCTGCCTAGAGACTGCGGATGTAAATTAGCATTGTTGCCATAATCCAACATATTTACATCTATTGCTGACTAAATAGACGTTCATTAATGTGCACTGTCCCTGTCAAATAAAGAAAAAAATGAATGAAAGCAGGCTGGATTGCATACTGCAAAATTCAGATAAATGTGGTGTGACATCTGGGTGTTTCTGGCAGGTTCCATACTGGGATGATGACACAGAAAGTACTGCTACAAGTTGACAAGACTGGTTCCAGAGATTTGTTTTGTGTTCCGAATACATGTTTTTGAGATTGTCATTGATAACTTGAGTGGAAATTATTAAATGTTTATTCCCATACCGGGAGTCGAACCCGGGCCACCTGGGTGAAAACCAGGAATCCTAACCGCTAGACCATATGGGACTGTGTTCTGACTAGTGAAGCCAAGTTTTCCAACAGCAGTGAAACTGAGAACTATTGGTGCATTTTAAGGGATTTTTAGTTGATATTCTGAAACTTTAGATGTTTAGTAAATCTCAGAAGCTGTTGTTTCTCATTCTGAACTTTCTTACTCTGCTGTGTTCCAATCAGACGATGCCAACAGGAGAAATAGAAGTCCTCGCTGCGGATGTGCAAGTTTTCAATGTTTGCCAGAAGCTGCCTTTTGAAATTAAAGACTTTGTCAAAGTAAGTGTTAATGTTACACGTATGTGCACTGTTGAGCCCGTTTTCTTTTTCAGTTTTTAGCAGTGTGGATTGATTGACTGTGTTTGTTTTTTCTTTGTGCAGAAGTCTGAGTCTTTGCGGATGCAGTATCGCTACCTGGACCTGAGGTCGTCGCAGATGCAGAAGAACCTCAGACTGAGATCTCAGCTGGTGATGAAGATGAGAGAATATCTCTGTAATGTGCACGGTGCGGCCAATAACAATCATTTTCTCTGCTGGCTTTTTCACTGTTTCAATAACATTTACAAGTGTTCTGTTGCTGATTGTTGGAAACTTGGTGCAGAATCCCGTCCCCTTCTGCTGTAACGTGTCCTGATTTGTGTGTTTTTCTCTAATTTGTAGGTTTTGTTGATGTGGAAACGCCCACTTTGTTCAAAAGAACACCAGGGGTAAGACTCTTCATAGGTGTTTTAGGGATTTTACATTTTTTAGAACAAACATTCACAAGGAAGAATTTATCTTAAAACTTTAGGAAAGGTCTTCCTGCTAGGAAATCTTTATAGTTTAGGGCAGGGGTGTCAAACAAAGAAAAAAGACGAAAACAAGACAAAATATTACAATGAGACAAAAAAAGAAAAGCAAGTAACAAAATGACAAAAAATGAGACAAATGACATGAAACAAAACAAAAGAGATAAAAAATTTGGCAAAAAAGTTACAAAGTGACAAAAAAAATGGACAACTGACACAAATGAGACCAAAAATGACAAAAGCGAGAAACAAAATGATGAAAAAGTAGACAACACAAGCGAGACAAAAAGGAAATACAAAAACTAGAAACAAAATGACAAAAACATGAGAAAAATGACAAAAGTCAGACAAAAAAACAACAAAAACGACACAGAATGACAATGAGCAATCTAGTATTTTGCTTTATGATGAAAACAACTTGTCATGGTCTAGAAATTATTTTAAATTTATAGTCTTACAAATTTACAATTTGCAGTTAATGTCTTCTCTGTAATTTCTACACTTTACAAAGTCGTCCAATGGGCCGGATTGGACTCTCTGGAGGGCCGGTTTTGGCCCGTTGGCCACATGTTTGACACCCCTGGTTTAGATAATCTCGTGTTGTCTGACTTTAGTTACATGTAATAAAACCATCTGTTTTTTAGACTTAATGGTGTAAGTTTTGTTTGTCACAGACTAAACCAGTATCATTCCTGATATTTTAATGAGCCTCAGATGTTCTACACTTGTGTGTGTTTTTCAGGGAGCCAAAGAGTTTGTGGTTCCCTCCAGAGAGCCTGGTCTATTTTACTCTTTACCTCAGAGTCCGCAGCAGTTTAAACAGCTTCTGATGGTGGCCGGCGTCGACAGGTGAGTGAAGCTTCAGCGGAGGTCACAGGACGCCGACAGGAGGTGAACATAGTGGAGCATTTAGCAGTGAAAGAACCAGATGTTTCCCTCAGGAGTTGATAGAGACCAAAAACAGAGCAGGTGTTTATGCAACCCAACCTCAACTTCATGATAATGTTGTTCAAAAATGTTTGCTGGGGCTATGAGGAGATGATCAGGGTGGAAAAAGTACTAGAAAATCGTACTTATGAAAAGATAATGTTACTTTAAAGACAGTGGACTGAATGAGAAGTAAAATTCTGTCATTCCGTCTTTTGCCAGCGAAAATAAACTTCATGTTCATTCTTCAGATGGAGAGCCAGAGTTGCTCTTTTGTATTGTTATAAATCTTATTTTAGCTTGCTTTTTTATTTTTAGTAATGCATCGTACTTATATCCTATTAATTTTTCACTACACGCTGTATTTATTGTCCTGTTACAGATTTAGTTTTTTTTTTTTTCAAGAATTTCCTATGGGATTAAAAAGTTCTATCATATTCTTACCTTATGCCAGTAAACAGACATCTACAACCGGTGCGTACGGCACATTATTAACTAGAAAAGCACTCAGAGAATGCAGCACTCCACCAAGGCTGCTCAGGTGTTGTGTTATTTCTGATGGACAAATCCTTAATCAGTCCTCAGTGGTGGATTTGTAGTAGGATCACAATCATGTGATCATCAGCAGGCAGCTGATGTAGTGTTCACTTGTTGTCATGGTTACAATGACGCAGTGCCGCTATCTCGCAATTATACAGAAATGTTTAACTAATCTCCACATTTGTCCAAAATTATTAGAAATTTGTCCTGAACTTACTCAAAGAAATGCTCTTTTCCTGTTCACAATCTGTCCAAAATGAGTTAAACATCTAGGACGGCTTAGAAGGGTTCCAAAAATGACTAAAAATAACAAAAACACGTCCAAAATTACTCTAATTTGACCTCATAAAATAAATATGTTGTCTAAATGTCAAAATTTGTCAAAAAATGACCCAAAATATGTGCAAAATGACTAGAAATTACTCAAATTTGACCAGAACTTGCTAAGAAAAATCCTCCTTAACTCTTCAAAACCTGTCCAAAATTAGTTAATTGTCTAGGATGGCTGAGAAGGGTTAAAAAAAAACTTACTAAAAATGCTTCCAAAATGACTTTAACATGTCTTCAAACTATTCAAATTTCCTTTATAAAGTAGGAATTATTCACAGTTACAGTTTTATAAACAACTAATCTGGCTCCTTTGTTGTATTCAGTTCTTGCACAATCAACACGTGACTTTTGTTTTTGCTTTGTAATGATTACGCTTTCAAAATAGAGTACAAAGTACAAAAGCGCTGAAAACAACACAGTGATAAGAGTGAATGTAAATCTTTCCATCCTCCGTCAAGATAATGAGCAGTGACTGGACGAAATACTCATTTGTTTTTATCTAAGTGAGCTATTGGTGCCAAAATGTCAGTTACAAGGTAAAGTCAAAGCAGGGTGACAGTTACATAAATAGAGGGGAGTCATAAAGTTATACTACATCAACAGTTAACTACCTGCTTCTGGTCAGACTAGTAAGGCTGTAGAGTCTTACCAGGTTTGACTGAGGGTGTATTTACTGCTTCTAATTTTGACTTTTAAGCAAAAGATTGTCCCAACCAACAGTCTGTCTCCTCCTTGTCTGTGGCAGGTACTTCCAGATAGCTCGCTGCTACAGAGATGAAGGCTCCAAGCCAGACAGGCAGCCTGAGTTCACCCAGGTGAGACAGAGCAGGAACACACCCTACAATCACACGTTTAAACCCTGTGGCAACTTGTAGCTGGAACAGTCAGGATTCACCACCACAGTTAAGTAAATGTTTGTTCCCATACCGGGAGTTGACCCCAGGCTGTCTGGGTGAAAACCAGGAATCCTAACCACTAGACCATGTGGGACTGTGTTCTGTGAAGGTAACTTTTCCAACAGATGATATAAGCAGTGTGATTGAGAACTTTCAGTGCATTTTAAGGGATTTTGGGGGGATATCTGTACATGTTCTGACAAAATTTTTGATTTCAAATGACTTAATTGATGTAAGCTTTCCTTGTTCCAGTACTTTCTGAAAATGTTCACATTTAATGAATTATTTTTTTACAAAACTTTATGTACAACTTGAAATTTCTTAAGAAAAATAAGTGAAATTCCAACAAAATTATGCCTCATTTTATCATTTGTGCATTACAACTTTCAGATCACAGTGTCTACGAAGGAACAAAACATTTAGTTGCAGGTATCTGGAACTGAACAATGCACTATTCCACAACTTGTCAGGATCTAGAAATGTTTTTAAATTTACAGTAATTTCTACATCTGTGTAGTAATCCTGACCACCTGAACTAACACACTGCACAAACTAAAGTGGAAACTAGTAAGGCAGGTTAAGTTGGCCTTGTAAATGTATAAAATTTATACATTAAAATGCAGAAAAGTTGTGGCAGCGCATCAACAATAGGGTTCCACCAAACCAACCTCTGTCATACTGAAGCTGCTGACTCACATTATATCACACAATGTTCAGTATCTTTAAATATTTTCACAGGAAGTATTCAGTTTCACGTCTGTAATTTTTACACTTTGCAAAGTGGGGCTGTAAGTTTGACACCCCTGCTTTAGACGTTTACTTAAGCAGCCGAGATCAATGTGTTTCTGAATAGTTTGGATTAAACTGTCCTTGTCTCTCCCAGGTGGACGTAGAGATGTCTTTTGTGGACCAGGCAGGTATCATGTCCCTGGTGGAGGGTTTGCTGCATCACTCCTGGCCTGCAGAGAAAGGTCCCATTAAGGTTCCTTTCCAGGTTATGAAATATGAAGAGGCCATGAGGGACTATGGGGTGGACAAACCTGACACCAGGTTCAGCATGAAGGTGAGTCACTTCTAATGGCTTAAAAGAACTGATGGATCAGTCTGTGCCAGTTCAGACAGAACTCTGAGTTCTGAGTTTACCTATTTGGTATTTGGAAAATAAAACTGGGTTCTATAAAATATTTTGGCTGAATTCTATGCGTTTATGTTTTCAGACGTGGGATTTTTTTGTATTTTTATCTTCAAAAGTTCAATATTTCCAGGAATAAAACTCCCACAACCATGACAAAATTATTTTAAGTGGTTTGTGATATCTGTTGAGTGATTCAGTTTCTCTGTTCAGTTTTCATTTCAAGTATATGTGTGGGAACATGTGGATTAATTTTAACATGAGGACATGATATATAGACCCTTATGCACACCAGTTTTTGTGGTCCTATGATTGAGTCCATATCACCAATTTGTCATGACAAAGCAATCTTGGCTTACAATACCTTCCACAAATCAAATCTTACTGATGTTAGAGGCTTCAAAAGTTGGTGAAACGTCGACCAAACACTGTAGTTTTAGTAAGAAATATGAGTACATCCATATGTGTACACTTACAGGAACTTTATGGTGTGGCAATACTACCCTCATTTGGAAATATTTCGCTTTTTCACGGGCCGATAATTACAACTTTAGCTTCTGCATTCGGTTATTTAGGATCTGCTGGAAGCAATTCTCACCTAGTTTCATAGCTTTCATAGCATTTTTGGAGATAATGAACCCTTAAAATGGCTTCTTAGGTAAGAGTTTTTTATTTGGAGTATGAAATACAAAAAATCCCAGATCTGAAAACCTATGAAGTTCTCAGAATTCAACCAGTATATTTTACCCAACATCACTTTGGGCCTCAAATAAGAAATAAATACAGTCTGAACTAAATCTGAGACTGTGCAGCAGCACGACTATCTGGAATATCATCGACTGACTCTAATTATTATTAGTATTGACTGTGGAATAAAGGGGCTGTGTTCACCAAAACAAACTGACTATAAAGAAATAATGCTGTTGAAGGCAGAAAATGATAGCACATCTGATGTGTTTACCTTTTATTTCTACACGTCTGTCTCCTTGTGTGAATCTCTGTCTTTCTTCTCGTTTCTGTCCAGCTGATTGACCTCAGTGATTTTTTCTCGTCCACGGAAATTGAATTCCTGAGATCAGCTCTCAGCCAACCAGGCGGCTCCGTTCAGACCCTCTGTGTTCCCAGTGGAGCAGTAAGAGCAAAACCTTTTCCTGTTGCAGAAAATATGGTAGAACATTACAGTTCTTAGTTTGGTACAAGAAAGAGACACAGAAAACAATAAGAAACTGTGTTTTGATTTTCTTGTCTGTGCCAAATGATGTTCTCTGTTGTGTGTTTGGTAACAGAAAGTTTTCACTGGGAAAGATTTGGAAGAACTGAAACAAACAGCCAAGACTCAGTTTGGACAGGTAGGTTTGTCTTTCCTCTTTTCCTCTTCCTTTACTTTGTTGTTTTGTGCTGTCCAGAAAAAGAAACATTCCTCCAAACAGCATGACTAAAACAATGTACATGGGAGCAGACTCACAGCAATCCAATATCAGCAACACAAACTAAACCATACAAGATGCTGTAGATGAGCAGCACCTCTCTGATGAATCTTTTAACCTCAAAATCGTCCCAAAGCTGTACCGCAGGAGTGTATTTTTTAATTCCTGTGTGTATGTTTCATCTGAAGGAGCTGAGCCTGGTGCAGCTCAGACCAGACGGGACTTTAAAGTCTCCTCTGAAGAAGCTGCTGTCGGCCTCCGTCACAGATAATCTGCTGAAGACCACTGAAGCCGAACCAGGAGACCTGCTGCTGATAGCGGCCGGCTCTGTCCACACTGTGGTGAGACATTTAGATGAGATGAGACTGATGAAGAGGAGAAGGTGGAAAGATAACACTGAATACATGTTCTTCTTTTGTCTTTCTGCTCTCAGCGCCCGTTGCTTGGTAATCTCCGCCTGCAGGCTGCTCAGCTTCTGGAGTCTCGTGGTGTTTCACTCCGCGACCATTCAGCCTTTCACTTCCTGTGGGTGGTGGACTTCCCTCTATTTGTGCCAAAGGAAGACGACCCGGAGGAGCTGGAGTCGGCTCATCATCCATTTACAGCTGCACTGCCAGAAGATGCTCACTTAATCTACACAGAGCCACACAAGGTGCTCCTATACTGCCTCTAAAATGGAGTTTTAGTTGTGTAGAAAGAAAAAAAAACAAATGTGAGATGCATCAGGTTTCATGGTGCGTTCTGGACTCCACAGGTTCGTGGTCAGCACTATGACCTGGTGTTGAACGGGTGTGAGATCGGAGGAGGCTCCATTCGGATCCATGATGCCTCAGAGCAGCTTCATGTCTTGAAGAATATCCTCAAGGTCAGTGGTGTGTCCATAGAAGAGAAGTTTTTCTCCACCTGGGTGTCAGCATTCAATATGTATTGATATGTATATTTAACCCTCCTGTTGTCCTCATTCACGGGCACCAAAAGTATTGTCTCCTTGTCTGAAAAATATTCAAAAATTCAACAAAACAAATTCCCCAAATTTCTGAAAATTTGCAAAACCTTCAGGAAGAAAATTCAAATAATTCTTTAAAAGTTTTCCTTAAAAGTTTTATTTTTAAAAAAAATCCCGCAAATTTGGCAAGAAAATTCTTGTAAATATTTTCAAAAAAATCGTAAAAATCTTCCAAAAAAAATCGTAAAAATATCTAAAGTGATTCCATATATATCAGTAAAACTTCTAATATTTTCTTTAAGAACATTCACATAAAAATCAACCAAAATCCAGCGAATTTCGCTGGATTTTGGTTGATTTTTTTTTTTTTTGTGAATGTTCTTAAGAAACATTTTTAATATTTCTTTTTTTTCCACCAAAAAATGTTCAAAAATTTCCCAAAAATGTTGAAAATGTGGACATCAGAAGTTTCACTGTGAAAATATTTTTTTCCCACATTTTCAAACATTAAACTGGGTCAATTTTGACCCGCAGGACGACACGAGGGTTAAATTTAGAAGATAGATTGCTGGTTGTAAATGGTTTCAACATCTTTTTACTCCAGGAGGATCCCAGTCTTCTCACACACCTGCTGGAGGCTCTGGCTTCAGGAGCACCGCCTCACGGAGGCATTGCTCTGGGTAAGAACAACATTGGAGTTGAATGCAGCATGCTGAGGTTTTCCCTGAGTTAGTTTAGCTCAACAACAAACATAAAGCATGCTTTCATTAATTTCCTTAAAACTGTTATTTAATCCTCACATGCATACCTTGAGTCATTAGTAACCCAGCACTGTTTCACAACCTGTGAAATTCACTTCCCCTGAAGAATGAATCTGTAAGGACGAGGTTTATGACAATAAAATGATAGAAAAGTTTAGAATTTATAACTTTGGCCACTTATAAAGAAAATGTCTTTGCTTTTGCATCCCTTCTGGCCCATAGCAGAATAATTTTGCAGTGGAAATCTCCTGACCCGCTGAAGGCCACAGTTTGGTTCAGCGAACTGGTGTTGTTTCTGAAATTGGAGAAAATAAAATGTTTCACCAGAGGATCATTTTGAAAATTCCATAAAATTTGGGACCTGTTGATTTTGTATTTCAATAGACCTAGCACTCTTCTGTAGGACCATATGGCCCCGACAGTGCCAGTGAACACAAAACACACATAGATAATGTATGATAATAATATTTGTTTGTGTGTATTTATTTATTTATTTATGTTTACTTATATGATTCGTTCTTTTCTTGATCATTTTGTTCGGTAGCATGTGGGAGGTATGGCTTGGAAGGTTGTTTCTGATTATTAATATGAGAAAAGTTATTCAAGACTTTGTATTTACTGTGTCTCACTCCTGTACCCTTTATCTTTTTCTTGAATAAAAAATATGTAGAAAAAAAAGAATTTATAACTTTTATCAGGCAGCAAGCCACACACACAAAAACATTTTTTAACCTTTTTTCTGCTGTAATTTTTTACACAGTTCACTGTTATTTCGAAGAGTTTCCCGGATTTGTTATATAACAGATAATAATCACAGAAAAGAGCATTAATTTACATGCCGATAACTTTAAAAAAATGTTCACATCGAAATTCTGTATTTTTACAAATAGGAAATTCATCATTTACAATATGTGTCCGTAAACTTACACAATTTTAACTGTGCTTTAATCAGCTAAAAATATAATTTTTATTTTACAGGTATTTACCCTTATTGTCTTATTTATGTATTTATTGCTTTATTCTTTTAACGTTGCAGTATTTCAAAATTCTTTAACATAATTTTCTGCCACCCTTGCTGCCATATTTTCTTTCTTTTTTTTTTTTTTATTAAACAAAGCATGCTAGTTGCTGAAAGTTATGTTCACAATCCAACCTCTGCTATTTAACCCTTGTGTCTTCCTGCGGGTCAAATTGACCCGCTTTAAAGTTTGAAAATGTAAATATAAAAATAAATAAATAAATAAATAAATAAATAAATATATATATATATATATATATATATATATATATATATATATATATATATATATATATATATATATATATATATATATATATATATATATATATATATATATATATATATGTATATATATATATATATTTTCACAGTGAAAGCTTCCACATTTTCAACATTTTTAGGAAATTATCGAACATTTTTTGGTGCAAATAAAGAAATGCTAAAAAAAATATTTCTTTCAGAACATTCAGAAAAAAATGTTCTTAAAGAAGATACTAGAACTTTTACTGATATATAGGGAATCACTTCAGATATTTTTAGGATTTTTTTGGAAGATTTTTATGAATTTTATTTTATTTTATTTTATTTATTTATTGCCAAATTTGGGGATTTTTTTTTTTTTTTAAATGAAACTTTTAAGGAATTTTTGCAAGTTTCTTCCTGAGGATTTTGCAAACTTTTATAAATTTGGGGAATTTTTTTTTTGCTGAATTTTTGGATTTTTTTCAGAGAAAGGAACAATATTTTTTGGTGCCCGTAAATGAAGACAACAGGAGGGTTACATATGGTAAAGGTTGTAGAGGGATCAGTGAACCACCACCTCTTTATGTTCTGCAGCTCAGTTATGCAAAAGTGGTGCAAACACTGTAGAAATTATATATGTAATAATGTCACTAGAAGTTTAAAAGCAGGATGACAGTGAGCTAAAACAAAAAAGGTGAAAGAGATTTAAATTTTTACATTGTCTTGTTCGTCCTTCCAGGTTTGGATCGACTGGTCTCCATCATGGTCGGGGCTCCCAGCATCCGTGATGTCATCGCATTCCCCAAGTCGTTCCGCGGTCACGACCTCATGAGCCGAGCACCTGACTCGGTATCTGAGGAGGAGCTGAAGCCGTATCATATCTCAGTCAAATGGCCAACTGAGCGAGGAGGAGGAGGAGGAGGAGGAGGAGGAGGAGGAGGAGGAGGAGGAGGAGGAGGAGGAGGAGGAGGAGGAGGAGGAGGAGGAGGAGGAGGAGGAGGAGGAGGAGGAGGAGGAGGAGGAGGAGGAGGAGAGGGCAAGTGAGGAGATTAAAGAGATCAAGAGACATCACATGAAGGGACAGCGTTTCCCAGATCTCTGTAACCGTGACAACCAAGAGGAGAGCGTAAGGACGAAGACTTGGGGACATGGGGACGACCAGCAGGCAGCGCAGACTGGAGACTGTTAAATCGCTGCCAGCTGGCTGGAAAAGACGAGGAGGAAGAGAGAATCTGAGGAGGAGGTGATGTTGTGACAGCATCTCAGTACTGATAGTTTGAGTTAAAAGAGAAAAAGTGGAAATCTGAATCACCAACAGGTTCAGCAGAGAAGAAAAGCTTCTTACCAAGTCTCAGCGGTAACACAAAGCCACTGTGTTTAAACTGATGCTGTATCTTCTTCATGATTTTGGTCGCTCATGTAGAGTTTCTATAAACCATGATCATGTTTCAATAACTTATAAATCTCTTCTTTCATTTGTTTGGGTCACACATTTCAGTTTCAGCTCTCAGTGATCATTTCTTGGGATGTAAACCAAACTCAGGCACACATGGAGCTTTATTATAGTTTATGTTCAAGTTTTATATGAACATGATTACTGATCAGCACTAAATGACATCTTTTAGGACTGAAAAATAAAGCGCAGAAGTGTCAAAAGCTGCATTTCCTCAAATGAGAACTTGAGGCTCACTCCAAAGTGAGTTTGTCCCTATAGGTCCTCATGTTAAAGTGTCCATCTTTACAGCAGAAATAATCATCTTTACAGCCTGGAACAATAACTAGTTTTAGTTTCTGTAGCTGAGTTTCTCATTCGTGGCAACTGTATGGGGATGAATTGTTATATAACTCACTTGTTTAAATTGTATTAAGGTTTAAAATTATAAATAATTAAGGCTATGCTTCAGAGCTGCTCTTCAGGAAACGTATTAGTGACATTACGGAGGGTTTGTCCACATTTATATACGGTTTACGATCAGCACTAGTATATTTTTAAAGGAGTGGATCACCACAATGATGGAAAAAATGTGTTTAGTCACCTCTTGTGGTGTAACATTGCATATTCAGAACAGTCACAAAGTAAAATATATAATAGTCTGACCTATCATATGTAGGCTTTGTGAGATTGCCATCAGGTTTTTCCTTCCATTCCGCTGTCGAAGTGTTACTGTTTTCAAAATCTTCTTCTCTACAGGAAACAACAACAACCTCCAGGCTAGTCACCTGTGTTGCTGAACATTTCAAGTTTTGCAGAGGATTTGCATCATGCAGGAAGGCAGCATGGCCAAATTTGACTTTTTTTTTTTTGTGAAGAAGCCATTTTCCTGTTGACTTGAATTTACCATCGACAGTGTTTTGAGGAGAAACAGAGAACAAAGAAATGCAAACAAACCAAAGTATTTTTCCCTCATAACAAAATGATAATGAAATGTTGCCAAACCATTCTGTAGTGCAGAATAACAGACTTATAAATATGTATTAACGCAGCCAAGTGTTGGTGAGAAGTGAGATTCAAAATCAGCTACATCTTCAAATTACTCAGGAAGTCTCTGTGTACTCGGGCAGCTTAAAAACAAACAAAAAAACACAACATAACATCACAAGTGAGTAAACCTGACACTTGTGCAAAAGCCCACCAAAACCACAAATCATAATAGAGATGAAAAATAAAAATACCATCATCATTTTAAAATTTATTTGGAATTTTTTATTACTTAATATGCAATTTTTTTCTTTCAAATAACATCAAATATCTTTAAATTTATTCACTTATTTTCTGATTTAAATACAGTTAAAACTTGTGGAATTTTATGGGCAAAATAAATACAGATTTTTTTTTATAGGGACATTATTTACAGTTATAGCCTGTCTTTTTCTTTAAAATATATTTTATGCAGTTATTTATTACTTTTTTCTGTAATTTTACTTGATTCTATCAGCAATTTAACAAAAATGGAAAATATGTAAAATAACACTCAAAAAATTATTTACCATTTTTCAGTTCTTTAACCTCCTAAGACCCGAGCTTTGGTTGGGTTTGCATTTTAGATTTCTTCAAGTTATTTGGAATAAGGAGTACCCAATAAATATAATAATTGCATAATATCTAATATCTGATTATTACATGTATTATATTTTATTATATTTATGTTATTGTTATTGTTGTTATTTTTATAATTAGAATTATTATTGATGTTATTTTATTATTATCATTATTATGAACAATACGCTCTTTTTGAAAACAAAGGTGTGGACACCAGGTCTTAAGAGGTTCAGATACATGATTTGTCTTTCAAATAGCAGCAAGTATCTGTAAAATGTTCTTTTTAAAAACTGATTTAAATACAGTAAAAGGTTATCATGTAACATATAGTCATGATTTTCTTCTAGGTATTATCTTTGATCTAGGAAAACGGGGAAATATGTAAAATAACAGTAAATCGTTCAGAAATTTACAGTTAAAAGCTAAAAAAGAGAAATATATCAATTATTTTTTATTAACAGTCTCTGCATAATGGAATTATAAGAAAGTTTTAAAAATAATTACAGGCTAAATGACAGACTTTTTTCAGGCATTATTTACACTTTTAGAGTAGAAATAATCCATCGTTAAAATGACTGACGAAAAAAAAAAAAACAGCGTCCGCCCCGCCCACGCTGATGACGGCAGCAGCGTGAACCCGGAAGAGGAGCTCGCGGCGGTGACCTCTGAGTACGTAGGGAGGAAAATGACTGAACAGAGATGTGATTGTTCCGCTCCGCCGTCGACACCAGCGAACACTTGGCTCGTTTCACAGAGTTAACAGCGACGAGAAGGAGCCGCCGAGGTGTCCGAGGAACGGAATGTCGTTACGGACAGCAGCCACGTTCCGCTACTCAGTGAATTTCGTCAGACGGACTGCGGAGGATGCTAAACGGCTAGCGGACTGGTGATTTTTAGCCTGTGTATTCCCGGGATAATTTGATAGCGTCGTTTAAACCCGTTCGCCGCGTGACAGTCGTGTTCGTCTCAAAACTGTCCGGCAGGTGTGAAGCAGGAAGGTATCGGGTTTTTACTGCTGCTCGGACAGCCACGTCAGCGAGCTAACAGCTCTCCGTCCTGGACGAAGACTGCGGACACTTTTTGCTCCAGGTTCGGTTCTTAATTAACTCAAACCTCCAGCGGCCATGGCTCCGATGGGTATCCGACTGTCCCCGCTCGGCGTGGCCGTGTTCTGCCTCCTTGGAGTCGGCGTCATCTACCACCTGTATGCCGGGGTCCTCTCCAGTCGTCTGGCTGCTTTCAGGTCAAACTCTTCTCATTAGAAAACCTCACAGTTTACCTACAGAGCACTTGTACAGTAAAGTCATTGTTATGGAGCTGATAGGAGGCTGGATTAGTCAGGTAAAGGTGGAAAGATATTCACAGATTCAGACTTCCGGCATCACTAATTCATTAGATGTACGTTGTCAAAACATAAACAAAGCCTCTTTCCCATCGTTGTAAGGTAGACAATGATACAAGCCCAGTTTTATCAAAAGCAGCTGCAGAAATAACATTGGTGTGGTATCACTGCAACCATCAATTGATCATATTACAACACTTGGTTTGATATGTATTTAAAAAATCATAATTTTAAAGAATTTTTATTAGTAGTGTAACCCAATAACTTCACTCCTATGTAGTGTCACCAAAAATTTACTGCAGCCATCAACTGGGTCCTGCTGGTCATACTACAACTCTTGGTTTGATATTACATTTTTTTTTTCAGAATTTTAAGGTATTTTTATAGATAAAAATATCAATAACTTAGCCGTTATACACTGTTAACAAATAAAACTCTGTCCAACCATCAGCTGGCTCCTGCTGGTCATACTACAACTCTTGGTTTGATATGAAAATATTTTTTTCATAATTGTAAGGAATTTTTATTAGCAATAAAATTCAATAACTTCACTCTTTGACAGTGCAAAAGAGTGAATTTATTGAATTGTATTACTAATAAAAAATGTTTTTATATCAAACCATGAGTTGTAGTATGACCAGCAGGAGCCAGTTGATGGCGACAGTGATTTTGGTGACATAAGAGTGAAGTTATTGAATTTTACTACTAATAAAAATTCTTTATAATTCTGATTTTTTTTTTAAAAGTATATATCAAACCAAGTGTTGCAGTTTGATCAGTAGGAGCCAATTGAAAGTGGCAGTGATTTTGGTGATGCTACATTGCATAAGAGTGAAGTTATTGAATATTTGTGTAGTGTCTCTCTTTTGCAATTTGCAGACGGCTGCACATAGACACCAATGTTGGCTTGAAAGACAGCCACTTTTGATAAAACTGGGCTTGTAGCACATTGTCTATGGAAAGAGGTACCGTTTATGTTTTGACTACGTATATGTAATGAGTTGTTGATGCCAGAAGTCCGAATCTGTGAATATCTTTCCAACTTTACGGAGCTGGCTGAAATGACACGTCTGATGCCCTGGAAGACAGCGAGATCTCTCAGCAGGTTTCCAGCCTCCCGGATGAGTCATCTATGTAAATTACATGATAAGGTTCTTAGAGCAACTGTCGAGCCTGCAGACAATACTGGTGAGGAAATAGTCAGGTGGGGGTGCAGGTAGCTTCATCACTCAGATGTTTACATTGGCAGTAAGAGTAAAGATGATTGAGAAAATCATTCAAATATGTTTTAGTTATCAATTGTTTTAAGAGATTAAACCTCAGTCAAATCGATATGTGTCAGTGTGTCAATATCAGCACCCTGGTCACTGATTAAAGCACTAAAAACTCATCTTTGTGTATCTAAGTTACACATTTTGGAAGTTTTACATAAAATGATCCCTTCCTGCCTTAAAGTAGCTGTAGCTGTAGGTTTACAGCAATGTTTCTTCAAGAATGTGTCGTTGTTTTACGTCCACTTCTTTCTCCGTGCACCCTTTTTGAGTTCAAGCTTCATTTTCAAAGCAAAAATGCTCCACTTTGATATTGACCTCTTTGATGTGTCTGATGGACATGTTAACAAGGTTAAAAAGTCTTGATTGGAGGCCTCTGTGGGAGTCAGACCATCTGCTGCAGGACTCTTGAAGGTATTTCTTTATGACTCTGGGCAGATGTTTGGGTTTGTTGTCTTGCTGCAGAGAGAATTTGGGAATCAGATCACACGTCTCCCTGCTGGTGCTACGTGATGCATAATTATGACTTAAACAGATATTCCCCCATTTAAATTGCTAATGGATGCATATATTAAACATCATACCCTCCATGCATGTGTGGTAAAAGTTCTTCAGTCAGACGGTTCACCATCAGCAGTTTGTGTTGTGCTTTATGTATGTGTGTATATATATAATTTTTTTGTTTATTTTTGCTCATTGTTTCTATATTTGGGTTTTACAGAGCTAAGCAATTCCTAGCAATAGTTGTCTTAAGTTAAGAAGATGCAGAAGTTGATTTAACGTTGATTATTTGTGTTGAGCCACTCAGTTGCTCAATAGAGTATTGAACCGCACACTTTAAATAGATGCTGAAATGTGTGTGTTTGACTGAGTACTGAAGACTGTCTGTTCCCAAAACCTGACAGGATTAGGGTCAAAGATAATTTTGTAAGAAGTTTTTGTATGAAATAAGAAAAAATGGAGTTTGAAAACCGATACTCTTGCTGGCTCCAAAGTGTTGCTGTTACTGTGAGGAAAATGTTTGCGGTCGTCGAACATGACAGTGGTTTGATTGTCAGATAGTAAATATGAGCACTAAATATCAGTTTCTTTTCATAAATACCGGGTACAGCGTCCAAAACTGTCTTTTCATTCACTGGCCAAACACTGATAAGGTTGATGTGGTTTCACCACATTTGCCGTGAAGAAAGGTTGAAGCTTTTTTCCTAACAAATCCTCGCTCTGTCCCTTTGTCTCTGCAGACAGAGGAGAAAGGTGGATCTGAGAGACCTGCTGGCCGTCTCAGTGGAGGCTGCAATCCTGGGTGGCAAGGAGGTAAAAACCTAACCTCTTTTTCACGGTTCAGCAAACAAAATGTGAGGTGGCCTTTCACGACTATCGGCATTTACCTGAAAGTCACTGTCAAGTGATTCACTATAAGCCGACTGTAATAGTTTGCAGACTGTTTTGGTTCAAGCCCTCTGTTAAAGCCACCATGATTGTTGGAAAACCTGGCTTTATGTTTTATTTGAAAATACATTCTGCTTTCAGAGTTGTCTAATACTCAAAAAATTATACTGTAGTGCTTCAGTTCTGACTTATGCAACCTTCTGAGCCATTTTGGCAAAGATAAAAGAAAGACAAACTTCATTGATCCTTCATTGTGGAAACTTATATGTCACAGCAGCTAGATACAAATATGACATGGAAGAAGCGAGACAAGTCATATTAAAGTACAATAAGGGTAAAAATAAAGATGTAATACATACTCAAATGTACAGACGAGGCATGATGGATCTACACTACCGTCCAAAAGTTTGGGGTCACCCAGACAATTTCATGTTTTCCATGAAAACTCCCACTTTTATTCATGTACTAACATAACTGCACAAGGGTTTTCTAATCATCAATGAGCCTTTCAACACCATTAGTTAACACAATGTAGCATTAGAACACAGGAGTGATGGTTGCTGGAAATGTTCCTCTGTACCTCTATGGAGATATTCCATTAAAAATCAGCTGTTTCCAGCTAGAATAGTCATTTACCACATTAACAATGTCTGCACTGGATTTAACATTCATTTAATGGTATCTTTATTGAAAAAAATGCTTTTCTTTCAAAAATAAGGACATTTCTAAGTGACCCCAAACTTTTGAATGGTTGTGTAATTATAAATATGTACATAGCCGCTGGTCTAATGTGAGTTGTGTTTATTTATTTAATTATTTTTTGTCCTTGTCAGGTAAAGAAGGTACGTGAGGAAAATGGCCTTAATGAGAAGACAAAGGGAAAGACGAGGGAAGGAGCCAGTGAACTTCTGACTACAGGTGACCTGCAGTCTCATAGGAAGATGTTTAACCTGCTGAAGAACACATTCCCTGAAGTCAAGGTGAGAGAAACCGGTGCAGGTTTCTGTTATTCTGCCCTTGCACAGACTTGTTTTATCACACCAGTTATTTTCTGTAACTGTAACCCTATAAATGTGAAGAATAGCTACAAGTGTTCTTCCTCATATTGCAGGTTTATGATCTAGTGTTACCAAAAACCTTTTATTTTTAACTGTAGTTGACTTGTGGACTTTAGTTGAGCTTATGTGCGCTTCTGAATGTAGAGTAATACTTCTCTTATGGATCTGGGAGGATGTTTCTGCCATCAGGGTGGACATATAGTAAAAGAAATAATAGAGTTTAACAGGTCAGTTAAATACCCTCTAACTGCCTCTTAGTGAAAAAATGTGTTGAACTGGGAAACTGAGTGATGAACAGTTTTAATGTGCTATGTTTGTGTGCTGCCTCTTGGCCAGGTCATTATTAAAAATGAGAATTAGTTCTCAACTAACTTGCCTGGTTAAATAAAGGTTAAATAAAATAAATATTCTGTACTTTATGCTATTGCTGCTGTGTTTGTTCAGTTTTGCGGTCAGTTGTTGTGTCTTGTGGAAACTCCAGTGATGATGCAGAAAACTTCAGTCACAAACTAGAAACTATTATGAAATGGCCATAGACAATTTCATCATTCCTGTAGCTGCTTCTTTGAGATGTGAGACTGAAAAGCCTTTTTTTAAAGCTCACAATTGGTTTAAAATTTACAATAAGCCTGAAACAACTCTTCTATTTGTGTTTGTTGTCAGGTGTACAGCGAGGAGCACGACAACACGGTGGATCAGACGCTAACCTGGAGCCGGGTCATTCCAGGAGAAATACTGGAGAGAATCAACGAGGGGAAGGACGTTTCTCCTGAGAGACTCACTGTGTGGATCGATCCTCTGGACGCAACACAAGAATATACAGGTGAGCCTTTTACTGCAGTTTTACCGTCTTAGGATCAGTTCGGAGGATGCATTGGACAATAATAGGTTCAGCTGTCGATGAGTGCTTCTCCTCCAAACCCTCATGAGGCCAGAAGGGTATTTTTTTTTAGGTTTATTTATGTTTTTTTGTTTGTTTTCATCATCTTGACTGTGTTAATGCTTATGATGTAACATTTGGAAGGTGTGTACACAATATAGTTAGAAAAAAGTTACACTCAGGACCCTAAGGACAACCCCATTAAACTTCTATTTTAGACGGTGTTGAAATCATGCATTCTATGTTACCAGGTTTTCATTCTGGAGTTTTGGCTCCAAAACTGTCTTATTTGCTATTTTCCTCAAGATTGTGTCATTTTTTTCAAATTTAGCTCATGGAACAAATACAGACATTATTATATTAATTATTTTTTAATTTTTATGCCTTTTTATCACACAGATGCAACATTAGTCTGGACAGCAGCTGTAACTAGTTAGTTGCGACAGTATTAATAAACGCTGATGACAGGCTGAATATATGACCCACTGTACTTTAAAATCTGTATAATTTTTGTTGTGAGTTCTGACGAGGAGTGACGAGGACAAAGAAAGCACAGACAGGTCTTGTCTATTCTCATCAATTTATTTGTTAGTATTATTTAAAGATTGGTTCCCTCTTTTCCACTGTGCTAATTTTCAATTTTACTCTGTTTTTATATCATTGTTTCTTGAGTATCTTTGGGTTTTCAACTGTTGAGTGACACAAATGCAGCGATTTGAAGACGTCATTGAATGCTCTAAGAAACTAAAACTTTTTTTCACTACTATAGTACATTTACTTTATTATGAATTGATAATGAAATCATGTGGGTTCTCATGACTCAGTGTCACATGATCAGTGGCTTGGTACTGGTCTGTGGGAACGACTGTCTTCTGGTATTTTAAAGCCCTGCTTAACCAAGAGTTAAATTCCTGCAAACACGATGACCCACCACCTTCTTCTATTTTACCTTTAGTGATTCATTTGCAGAATCCATTTAAATCCAGGTCTCTAACTACAGATGATAATTTCCACATGTTTTAGAAATGCTGAAAGTTCTCTAACTTCTGTTCCCTCCACTGGTCTTTTCTCTTCATCCTTTATTTTCCCTGTTCCCACCCATATCTTGTGTCTCTTCTCTTGGCCTTATCTCTGTACTCACTTATCTGTTTCCATCTTTCCTCCCCACCCTGCCCGTTTGCTCTTCTTTCTCTCCACAGAGAATCTGGTGAAATATGTGACCACTATGGTGTGTGTGGCTCTTGAAGGTAAACCAGTTATTGGGGTCATACATCAGCCGTTCACTGATTTCACTGGTAGGTTTGTGTGCTTCTGCAGCTTCACAGCATCATATTAAACAGATTGGCTCCACATTATTGTCTCTGCATGGTTATTCTGTGTGTGGGTTATAAACTAAGCCCTTTTGAATAATAATCTTGTTCCTTTAACTTAAGGATTATATGTCACTTTTGTCCACATTGTAAATTAGTGACACTCTTTTCCCTCTGTCTGCCTTTCATCACTCCTTCAGCCTGGGCGTTTGTAGGTCAGGGATCAAACATGCATTCCCGCTCATCCTACAGCGCCACTCCTTCCAAAGTGATCGTCTCACGTTCCCACTCCGGACAAGTTAAAAATTACATCCGTGAGGCTTTTGGAAACAGCACAACGGTCATAGAAGCAGGAGGAGCAGGTGAGGAAAGAGCTGATTTTACATGTAAAAGGTGATGTGCAGATAAACTGTTTAAACTGCAATTACATAATCAAGAAAAAAACAACAATGTCCACATTTTCATTATTGGATCTTCTAAGACAGTTTTCCACAGAAATATAATGCAGGCTGCACTGTAAGATGCTTAAATGTTATGTCCTTTGTATTCTGGTCATTTACTGGGGCACCTGAATACAGAGAATAGAGGTATAAAGTTTTAAAGATGTGTTACACAAGCTGAAAGTTTGAGGAAAAACCCTTTATTTGGTATTCATTGATTTGTCACAGTTTATTATCGGGCTTTTTGTGACATTTTAAAATGGATAAATCACTTTGTTCGGCTCTACCTGCACTGATACTGATACACTAAGTAAGCAAGTGAGGTTCCACAGGTATAGTATAGGGAAGATGTCTGCAACAACCTGTTTTTAGCAAAATATAATCTCAGTTTGTAGCTGAATGTGTGAGGCAACCAGTCACAATGATCATGGTCTTATTTTGTGTCTTTCAGGGTACAAGGTGCTGTCGCTGTTGGAGATGCCTCCAAGTGAAGCAGGCTCTGTAGACCAGGCAGATCTCTACGTCCACATCACCTTCATTAAGAAGTGGGACATCTGCGCTGGTGCAGCACTGCTGAACGCACAGGGTAATTTAAAAAGTGTTTCAAATTCTGTTCTGGTTTTCCTTTTAACAGGTTTTGTTTACTGGGCTAGATTTCATTGCATTTAAAGCCTCTTAAACTTTGTTTGTTTGTTTAAAATCCTTATTACATTAAATAGCCATGATTTTATCCTGATAGAAGTTCACTACCAGTCAAAAGTTTGGACACACCTTCTCATTCAGTGCTTTTTATTTATTTGTATTATTTTCTGTTATTGTAGATTAGTACTGAAGATAAACACTTTTTTGTTTACAACATAATTCCAGATGTATTCTTTTATAGTTTTGATGTCTTCAGTATTAATCTACAATGTTTGAAATAATTAAATAAAAACCATTGAATAAGAAGGTGTGTCCAAACTGTTGACTGGTAGTGTACGTGGCGGCATCATGTTTTTTCAACTGAGCCTCCCATTTCAGACCAGTGAGAACTTCAAGGGGTAAAGTACAAGTATGGATACTAGGGCTGGTCCGAATAGGAATTTCTGGGCTTTGGATATTCGCTCCCAATTAATGACAAATTTCCAAATATTCGGCTCATCAGGGTGAGTGGGTGTAATGACAGAATATTATTCATTTATTTATATTATTTGTTTCTTTATGTATTACCACTGTAAAGGGCATTTAAACAAACTCAAATACAAATGAAATACTAATTTAGAAAATGACACATTTACTTAATGAATTATATTAACATAGATATAATATATAAATAGGACAAGTAGTGCAAAACAGTGGCATATATTTACAAGAACGTACATTTCAGTAGCCTACCTACACTCTCTTCATGTCCTGTGCCAGAAAGATGAGTTTATCCACATTTTCGGGCACGAGTGAACTCCTGGTTTTGTTCATAATGTAGCCAGCCTTCGAGAAAATGCGCTCCGATGGGGTGGAAGCTGCCAGAATGCAGTATTTGGCTGCTAATGCCAGTTAAGGATAGCGGTCACAATTTTGTTTCCACCATCCAAGTGGGTCAGATATTAATATTCGGATACCACCAGCAACCGAATATTTGGATATTTGGGTCTAGCCCTAACGGAAACCTCTTGTTAAGTAAGGGTGATGGATTTAACTTCGGCAGAAAATCATACATTATCCGTGCACAAACAGATATTTTAAAAGAGTCCAGCTGTACATTAGAATGACTTTTTAACTCTGTGTGCTCTGGGGTTGTAGGAGGCCACATGACGACTCTGAAGGGGGAGGACATCGACTACAGTGAAACTGCTCTCAACAAAGGAGGACTGGTGGCCAGCGTGGGTGTGGATCATAAGGCCATCGTGAAAAAACTGCCAGACTACGACCCTGAAAAGCACTGAAACGCACTAGCACAGAGCCATTGGTAGTTTGGTCGGGTTGTAGACACGTGGTGGTTCTAGAACTAATGGTGGGCGGTAAACGGCCTGCGTGATTTCAGCGTTAGACACCAAACATCTACCAACAGGTGGGCTGGAGTCACTGTTAGAGATAAAAGCCACTGAGCAGGACTGTGGAACCAACACGGCTGCTGCTGGAAACTGGCACAATGGCTCTGAACACACACTCCTCTACATGCGTACATCCTAGCAGCTCAGAGAAACGGTACATCTTCCTCTCCTCGGACTCTCACAAACAAACAAACAAACACAAGCTCTAATGTGAAACACTAAACCGAGGAGCACAATGCTGAACGCTACAGCGAAACCCACGGAGCCATATCAGCCTTTATCGTCTTAAGTCTTCATCACATGATGTTCAGATGAATTCACAAGAATCAGGAACACCGTGGATCGCTTACAGAGACGGTCGATTAACCATCAGCATGAAACAACCACCTATCATGATTTAAGACTGCGTAGAAACTCATCGGGACGACGAGTCTCTGTGGCCTGAACAGTGTCTGAAATGGTACGGAGTTACTGGCCACTTTAAAAAAAAAAAAAACCTCTGTTGACCAACAGCATTACAGCACAACAATCCCATGTCGCCCTGCATTTGGATAGAGAGGGAACATTTTCCTCACAGAAAACAGCAGAAGATCTTTTTGCCAGTTTTTTAACACAGTCCCACCTTCGTGAATGGAAAAGCTTGTACTAAACAAAACTCAAAGAACAAATTTATACAGTACCGTTCAAGAGTTTGGGGTCACTTAGAAATGTCCTTACATAACATTAAATGAGTCAGAAATACAGTCTAGAAAAGGGGCGTCAAACTCATTTTAGTTCAGGTTCCACATTCAACTCAGTTTGATCTCCAGTGGTCCGGACCAGTAAAATCACAGCATAATAACCTATAAATAACCACAACTCCTAATTTTTCCTTTGTTTTAGCACAAAAAAGTACATTCTGAAAATGTTCACATTTAAGTAATTATCTCTTTAAGAAACATTATGAACAACCTGAAATTTCTGAAGAAAAATAATTTCAATTTCAGCAGTTTTATGCCTCAGTTTATTATGTACACATTACAACTTAGAGATCACAGTGTTTATACAAAGGAACAAAATATTTAGTCACAGATATCTGGAACGGAACGATGTAGCATTTGACTTTATGGTCAAAACGACAAAAGTAAAAAAAACAACACAAAAACAACAAAAACAAGACAAAATATTACAGAAGTGAGAACCAAAATGCCAAAAAATGAGACAAAACACAAAATAAAACAGAAGAGATAAAAAATTAGAAAGTTACAAAGCGCCAAAAAATGGACAAATGACAAAAACAAGACAAAAGGGAGAAACAAAACAACAAAAAAATTGACAAACACAAGCGAGACAAACACAAAACGACAAAAACACTACACAAAACAATAAGGCGAAACACAAAATGACAAAAATAAGATGAAAAACACAAGCGAGACAAAAAGGAAACACAAAACGACAAAAACGAGAAACAAAACCACAAAAATCTGTCCAAAAACCAAGACAAAATATTACAAAAATGAGACACAACATGACAAAAGAACAGTATTTTACTTCATGATCAAAACAACTTGTCATGGTCTAGAAATTATTTTAAATGTATAGTTTTTAAATGTACAATCTGCAGTTAATGTCTTGTGTCATTTTTACACTTTACAAAGTCGTCCTGCGGGCCGGATTGGACCCTCTGGAGGCCTGGTTTTGTTTGACACCCCTGGTCGAGACATTGTTAATGTGGTAAATGACTCTTCTTTTGAATGGAATATCTCCATAGAGGTACAGAGGAACATTTCCAGCAACCATCTCTCCTGTGTTCTAATGCTACATTGTGTTAGCTAATGGTGTTGAAAGGCTCATTGATGATTAGAAAACCCTTGTGCAGTTATGTTAGCACATGGATAAAAGTGTGAGTTTTCATGGAAAATATGAATTGGTGACCCCAAACTGTTGAACGGTAGTGGAACTAAACCCTTTATTAGATTATGTGTAGAGTAACCGCTGTAGACGTCATTCTGTTACTGTCTAAATTAGTCCAACTCTGATTTATTTGCAGCTAAAAGTGAAGCCCAGAAGGCCCAGATCAGCGTTACTAAGGTACTAGTGTATGTAAAATCTCCTGCAGCTAAACAGGAGAAAAACGCTGTTTGGTCACGCATTAAGAAAAGATTAAGATTATCGGTGAGATTTCTGGATGGTTCAACTTTTCTTTCATGCTGTGACGGATCGTTTTTCCTCACCTGTAACAATTTAGCACAATTTGAATGAATGAATAGAAGGAATGCTGTAGGGCGGGAGGTGGAACAGCAGCAATCAGAACCCTGAGCGGAGGTTTAATCAGCCAGAGTCATTTATAATGTGAAGGGATTGGAGTTGTCTTTTCCTTTTTATTTAAATTCCTCCTTAACGCCTCTCCAGCCGGGTACTTCACACATCACCTCCTCTCCAGCACTAATGTGTTACTCAGAATTATTAGTGAATTCGTTTTGTTGAACCACACGATAAATAGGACAATAGTCTGACCTCACCTCTGCTAAGAACAATGTACAAATGTCAGTCTCATCCAGTATGTACAGCCTCATTTAGGACTTTAAATCCGACCATCAGAAGAAAGCTGTCTGAGTTTATGTTCTCAAGAATGACAATAAGCTGAGATGTATGTGTTTCCAAACCATTTCTGCACCCAGGTCGTATTTGTTGGATACTGAACTGAGTGTCCTTGCATGGTTTTGTATTTTGATTAACCTTCGGTCGTCTAACTCCTCCCATCCCAGTGAGAGCCCCGCCAGCTTGATGAACCCGTCTAACTACTGTAGATCTTTGTGTACCGTCTGCAATAACTGTATCAGCCTGTTTGAACCAACAGTTCGACGGCCAATCAAGTTTACTTTTCGCTGTGAATCGATGGTGAATCATGAAAACATCTCCTGCAAAACATGAGCTCATGCCGGCGACCTGTTTCATGTTGGGTTTGTCTTGGTGCCCTTTGTGTTGTTAACTTTGTTTAGGTAAAAGCTAATGTTGTTAGCGTACGTTCTGCCACTGACTCATGAGCCCAGACGGATAATAATGACCTAGAGAAGCTGTTAGCGGGTTACAGGCCCTGGAGAGAGTTTCATTGACATTAGAAACAGAAAACTGCATTCAGTCAGGCAGAGCTGTTATCCTGGGAATGCTATTAGTTAGCCTGGGAATGGTAGTGACCATCCTCCAGATGCTTGGGACTAGCCTAAGAATGCTGGTTGTAAGCTTTGGAACTCCAGTTGCTAGCCCAGGAATGCCAGTTATTAGCTGAAGAAAGCTAGTCTATCAACCAGCCTAGGTTAGGAATTGTAGTTTCTAGGCTAGGAATGCTATTTTGTGGTCCATAAACTTTGGTTGCTAGCCTAGGAATGCCAATTGCTAGCACTGGAATGCTAGTTGCCAGAATGGAAATGCTAGTGACCAGCCTAGGAATGCATATTATGAGTCTGGGAGTGGTTGTGGTTACCATCAGGATTCCAGTGACTAACCTTGGAATGCTAGCTGATAGCTTAGGAATACTAGTTGTCAGCCTGAGGAGGTCGGACCTTCATGAGCTAAAATTTTTTATTTTTTTTAATTTCAGTGCCTTTGATCTGCTTTATAAACAGATGTTGCTATGGTAATGATGGCCAATATGTTCAGGGTAATTCTGCAATCGAGATGTGATGGCATTACAGTGCCCTCGTCCTTTTACTCATCTGTTTGTATCCTGTATGAAACGTAGTCTGAGTGAGAGATTAAAGGGGAATCTCAACAATTTGACACATCAGAGTCTGTTCAGAGATGTTGGGCTGTCATATTTTGTACGTTGAAAATGTTTTGTGAAACTCCGCGGGGGTACAGAGGGAGACGTCTAAATGTTGTCTTAAGATTCCTCGCCCAAATCTCCATCCAAACTGCTGCTGGACCAGGTTTTGATGAGAATACTGTCCAATAATGCCATTGTGGTTCAATGCTAAATCAATAGAGTACTTTTAATGTGTAGGTGTGAATCTAAAGGGGACAGATTTGCTCTACTCACCTCAAAACTGTTGTTTCAAAGTGTATTAATGTGAAGTTTCTGCATGCGTTGAGCACATAGGGGCATAGTGGAACCAATATGGTGACCTGAGTAATTCACAACTTCCTGTCAGTTTTTGATAAGTTTAGATCAGGGGTGTCAAGCAACTCCAAATTATTCACTTTGTTTTAGTGCAAAAAAGTCCATTCTAACAATGTTCACATTTAATGGGCTATCTTCTTAAAAAACATTATGAACAAACTAAGATTTCTTAAGAAAAATAAGTGAAATTTCAACAATATTAACCCTCAGTTTATCATTTGTGCATCACAACTTACAGATCAGTGTCTACAAAGGCACAAAACATTTAGTCTGGAACTGAACAATATAATATTTTATGACTTTAAATTCCCATTTATGTCCACGTCTGTGCAGTAATCCTGACACACCACACCAGACAAACTAAAGTGGGAACTATTAAGGAAACGGTGACGTTATCCGTCTGCCTTTTAAATGTAGAAAAATTATACATAAATAATACTTAAACATTGCGTCAGTGTCAACAAACCAAGTGAAATATTCATTTTCACCTCTGTAATTTTTTTATACGTTACAAAGTCGACCTATGAGCCGGATTGGACCAGTTTTTGGCATGCGGGCCTTATGTTTGACACCCCTGGTTGAGATACAATAATCAGAGTGTAAAATGTTGACGGAATCTCATTGAAGGTTTTTGTAGTGACAGTTATTGGAAATTATGTTGACTAGAATCCTCAAATTCATCATTCAGCTGAAAAACATTTGGAAAAAAGGGGATTTTTCTACCAATCACAAGTAGATGTTCTGCATGGTTACCTGACTTTTAGAGAACTCATTACATCCCCATCTGGACCTCTCAGGCAAGAAAAAGGTTTAAGGGATCCTCATGTTTTTCCCAATAAAGTAAAACTTAAAGTAGTAAGAATGGATGAAACTAAATACATTTTGAATCAACTGAAGTGGAAACAAATGCTGCAGCTTCTGTGAAAGTTTTTAATACTGTGTCTGTCCTATTTTAAATGTGGAGAGTTGTGATGCTGTAATGATCTAAACGGAGATAAAAAGCAGCTGTGTGGTTAAACTGAACCACTTGATCTGCCTCTAACCAGCATGTGAGGGCAATAAGGACGGCAGTATCGGAGAAACTAGTACCTGGACTGAAGAAGAAACTCCCTGTGTGCTTTAGGATGTGTCATAGAGAGGTGACGTGCTTTTAAAAGGCTGAGGGCTGTTCTGATGATCAGGTTGGTGTACAGCTGCTCTGTGAGTCGTTCATCCTGCTTCTGTTATGAATTTCCAATAAAACATCAGTGTGCATGATGGTTCAGTCTGTCTACTGTGGGTTTATTGCAGCAGGCAGATGAAGGGACTTAATGAGACACCAAAACATGAAATTAGAAAAGACCTTTGTACACTTTTAGTTCCATGACAAGCTCAGTATAATCTCACTGAGACGAAGGCTGGAACGTTACTAGTGTCGGACATTTAGTCAAACACTTATGTTGCACAGATCTTCCTCTGCTTTAGGCCTTTCCTGTCGGCTCGACAGGCGTCTCAGCTGCTACAAAGAGGAACGAGATCATCTCTTAGTACAGAACTATCAAAACATGCTTTTACACTCTGCTTAATAACCAAACTGACATGACAAAAGAAGTTCAGTACAGATTCTGATTAGTAGTAAACATTCATTGTATCTGCTTTCACCAGAAACTCCAGCTTCTGAGGCAGATTTATGAGCGAAATAAATACAAAATAAATTAAATGGTGAGAATGAATACATGTGCTGCCGCAGGATACTTACAGAGAGCTGACAGCTTGTTGAGAACGGGCTGAAGAGCTTCTTCAAAATCCTGCCTTTGGGCTGTGAAGTCCAAAACTGTCGGGTTTTTGGCGTTCTGAATCCAGTCCGACTTTGCAGAGAAAACATGAGCACAGATGTTCTGCAGACATTTACACAAAAACATGTAGTGAAGACGAGCATTTTGAAGCTGATGAGGAATAATTACACGGCAGAAAGATGAAGGACATTGTGAAGTCGTGTAGCTTCACTCCAAATACTTTATAGTTACACATTCATGAAGTTCTCCCCTTAAAGTCAATCTCATCATTTTTTCAGTTCCTTCTGATTATGCAAAATGACAAAAACAAGACAGAATACGAGAAAAACGACATAAAATTCCAAAAACAACAAGAACAAGACAGAATATGACGAAAACAAGACACAAAATGACAAAAACGAGACAAAACAACAAAAACAAACCATAAAAGATATAAAAACAGACACAAAACGACAAAAAAAGACAGAATACAACCAAAACAAGATGCAAAATGACAAAAAAAAGACACAAAACAACAATAATGACAGAATACAACAACAACAAGACACAAAAGGACAAAAACATGACATAAAAGACAAAAACGAGACACAAAACGACTCAGGACAAGTACATGTACATAACTGCATGTTTTAGTATTTTGTACGTGGATTATTTGAAATTTGATGTAAAATGTCCACCATTTCTGGAATGACCCACATCACGCTGTAAAGAAACGTGTTACCTTTTCCTCCTTGGTCAGTTTCTTCTCTGAGTCGGCGATTGTTTCTTTAACACGGTTTATGTAAGACATCAGGTCCTGTTTAGCCTCTGATAAAGATAAACATAGATGAAACTCAGACATGTTTTCTGTTTAAACCACCAGCACCACATCAGCTGCACCCACCAGCCAGGATGAGACGCTCAGTACAGTCTGTCCTGGAGTAGATGCTGGACAGGTCTACAGGTGTCTCTCCTCTGAAGGTCTGAGCCTGGAGATCAGCTCCCAGCTCCACCAGAGTCCTCACCGTGTCCTCATGGCCCCAACAGGCAGCGAGGTGCAGCGCCGAATAACCTGTAGAAACATCAAACGCACCAGCCAGGCGGTTTAAGACTGTGTTCTTCACTAAAACACACATAGTACTCTCTGTCAAAGTACTGATAGTTTTAAAGGTTGATTCCACACATATTTTGAAACTAAAAAGATTTAGAGGTTGATTACACTCCAAATACTACTCTGTCCAAGAACATACATAAAGATATATTTAATTTTAAAGGTTTAATCTACCCACATAGTGCTCTTTGTAACGATCAAGTTATGTTTTATTTAGTCCCAAACTGTTCATAGCTTCTTTTTTCTACAAAAGTCAGCTCTCATTTAGCTCTAACGAGTGGTTATAAAATGATCTGACCAAACAAAGAGAATAAAAAACAAGTGTCCTAGAAGTGCAGCTTTCTGCCTAAATATCAACCTTTTCTGACCGTGACGAGCCCGACTATCTGCCATTAAACGGGCTTTTTTAAAACTCTGTTTTCCGGCTAACTCCCCGTCCAGGACTCACCTCTGACGGTCTGCTCGTTCACCGGGGCTCCGTGTCCGACCAGCTCCCGGACGGTGTCGCTCCGTCCCAACATGCTGGCGATCATCAGGACGTTTCTGCCCACTTCGTCCCTCCGAGCGAACAGCTTCAGTTCCAGAGACTCTTGTGATTCCTCCACTCCTTCTAGAAGCTGCTTCAGGGCCTCCAGGTCTCCGGACTGAACGCACTGAAAGATTTCTTCCTGTATCGACGACATTTCGCTTTGCTTTAAGCTAGCGGACCACCGTTTCCATGGTTACAGCGTCACCTCCTGTAAACGTTAAAGTTTTACGGAAACGTTAAAACCACTCTAACAACCAACGTATTTAATGAAAAAAAAAGAAATGACAGACGAAGATTCCATGTCTGTGACAAACATAGCTCCGTCTAAGTATGTTTTTTTTAGTCTACTTTGTTTTACAGTACCTACAGAGACCTCATCATTTTCTTTTTCAGTCGTTCTGCCTCTTTTTAAAACCAAAATTTCCATCTTTAAAAATGATCTGTGTAACAATGGTCTAATCTAGTGCCTTTTTTAATCTATGTGTGTGTCTGAATAGTACGTGTATTCTAATAAATAGCTCCATACTGGCCTTTCCCACATACCAGGCTTGCCAGTGAATGCACCGTGAGACGTCATCGGTTCCATGGTGTAATGGTTAGCACTCTGGACTCTGAATCCAGCGATCCGAGTTCAAATCTCGGTGGGACCTAGTTTTAAGACTGTTCCTCTTAAAAATAATTAAATAATCTAAAAATAATAAACCGTCTGACGGAAATAACCTGTACTACCGAAACTATTCAATATGCAGGATCATAATATGATCTAATATAAAATTCATCTGTCAAAATGTTGTCACAGCATCCACACATACTGGCAGAGGTATGGCTATTTATTGAATTATCGCGGTGAAAACAGAAAGCACAGAGTGACAGCAGTTCCCTCTGACCCATAACCAGGACAAAAATACACTAACATTTATTCAGTACATGAATGCACCATCCTCCAGGTGTTCAGTATAGATTAAAAGGTGATTTATCCCAAGAAGAGGTGAAGCACAGTCATATTCCAGAAAACCCAGCATGAAACCTTAAGTTCAAACCAAAAGTTAGCCCGAGTAAAAGCAAGTTTAGCATGCCAGCTCTATGTAGGTATCTTTTAAACGCTCAGAAAGTATCTTTATTGTCAGACCAGAAGCTCTATGTTGACTCTTTATTTTCTTTTCTGTCAAACAAACCCTTAACTGTGAGCAGAGTGGCGCAGCGGAAGCGTGCTGGGCCCATAACCCAGAGGTCGATGGATCGAAACCATCCTCTGCTAGGTTTTTAATAACTTCTTTCGGCCTTAATAAGGCTATGTCAGTTTAACATGGAAGTCTATGGAAGCAGTCTCACGTCTCCTGCAGTTTTTTCTGACACTTTTACATTCGCGTCATTTTTCAGCTCCAGAAGTTGCCACTTGATTAAAAGAGTATTTTATATGCACTGGATAAATAAAATCTCCAAAATGTGTAATTTTTTTCGTGTTTCTCGTTGAGACTTATTTTGAAACGGAAGTGACGTCTCAGCCTTCAGAGGCGGAACAGGAACAGCGGATCGATGTACGCAGCCTGAACGTGGATAACTTTGACGTTAGACGGTTTAGCTTTTTTTAAATTTTCGCCACCAGGCACCAGCAAAACGTCTTCTACTGTGTCGTCTGGGCTCCAGGACTGAAGATGTTCAACAGACAGACCAGCCTGTGGATGGGTGACGTAAGTCTGACTGTGTTTCTGTCGCTCCGGTAGCTTTGGTTGAGCGGGCTGGTTGCTAGGCTAGTTAGCCCGGATATGTGACCCTGCCGTTAAAGGATAGACTAAACGCTGTCCCAAGACGTTTTGTTCAAGCAACTCGACGTTAAACATTTCAATAACACCGGGAACTAATATTAATGGACAAATAATTCACCAAACGCCCCTTATGTCCACATTATTCTCTCAAATTGCGGCGTAGCAAGCCACAGCTAACTAACTTTACAGCCGCTAACCGTTGAGATTCTAACGTACCGCAGATATTTTAAAATGCAACCTGTTGTATTAAATGACATTAGAGACGAGCTGAAGGATCCCAACTGAAGTTTTTTCTTTTGGAATATTTGATTCGAGAAAAACGTCTTCCTGGAGCTGCTTTTGGCTACACGTAGTCTGTCGTTGCAGTAATGGAAAAAAATATTAGACCACTTGTTTTCTTCAGTTTCTTGTTCATTTTAATGGCTGGTACAACTACAGGTACATTTATTTGGACAAATGTAATGATAACAACAAAAATATCTGATCAGAGTTTAATTTCAGAGCTGATATGCAGATATTTTCCATGGTTTTCTTGATAATAACCAAAATCATTTCAGTTCTTCCATCAATATCTATGGCATTGTTCTGCCACAAACAGCTTTTAGGATTCCATGTTTTCTTTTCTGTCTGTTTTAGTCCCATGATCCACACAGGAGTTAGTACTGATTCTTCACCATTGTTTCTGATGACTGCAGTCATGCGTCTTGGCATGATCTCCACCAGCTTCTGACATTGTTCTGCTGTCACAGCAGCCCATTCCTGTTGCACTCATTCTAACTAATCTGCTTTGTTTTTGGGCTTGTGTTTCTCCATTTTGTGTTTGATGATTTTCTACAGGTTTTCAGTTGGATTTAGATCTGGTGATTGAGCAGCCAAGGCATGGTTCCAATGTCAAATAGGACATAAACTATTATTGAATCAGCTGCATTTTTTGTCGTGTTTATTGTATTCTTCAGGTAATTTACCTATTTATTAAAATGAACAAGAAATTGAAGAAAACAAGGGCGGTCTAATCATTTTTTTCCATGACTGAAGCTAACTTAGTGAGTCATTACATTTATCATTTTGGGCTAGCTTTGTAGCTGTGGACAGGTATGAACATAACCTTCAATGAACATTCCAAAAGTTAAAATAATAAGTGGTGAGAGTAAATGAATGCGGACTTGCAGTGCAACGTGTAATCTCTGTTATGTCACTGCCAGCTGCTGACCACGTTCCAGGTTGTCACTCATAAACACAAGCTGTGGCTGCAACTAATTCACTTTATGTAATTTATCAGCTATTTTACAGATTTATCAGTTAATCAAAATACGCAGTTTTCTTTCACAAAAGCAAAGTCACTATTTAAGTACATTTTATTTTGAGAAACCGTAATGCAGCCTAATATTAAATGTAAACAAATGTATTGGCATAATGGTACAAAACCTGTGGAATTAAACTGGAAATTCCCAATGCATTAAAAGTAACATTTGAAAAGGGCTGATGTCTATTTTAATACAACTCAACAAAGTGAAGAAGCACAGAGCAGCTAAAGTAAATTATTTTCTCTGTCTTGTGCCATAGATAATAAGTAGTGTCATGCCAGAATTATAATGTGCACCAACTAATGTATGTTCTGGTTGACAATAAAGTGGCTATTCTATTCTTCTATTCTAGTATTGACTTGTTCTTGTGACATCTCATGACAAAACTTTATTACATTCACTCATAACATTTTCAAAACAATGTCATAATTTTTCCCAAGTATTTGTATTAAAAGACTTTCAAGCTGCATGTATTAAAATGACCAATGTTGGTTTTATCAGTGTTTGATTAGTGTTTTTGTCCATTTTTCCCCCATTTTTTAGTGTCTGCACATAATGTAATATTGTAAACATTTGTCTTTGATGGTGTGGCATACTAAACTTCTTTGCATTTGTCTGTAGTTGGACCCATATATGGACGAGAACTTCATAAAGCAGGCGTTCAGCGCTATGGGAGAATCACCGTTTGGAGTCAAGATCATCACTCACAGGATAACAGGGTAGGACACACAAACAACCTCCAACAGGATCACATTAAATTCTGACATAACCAGTGTTCATTACCAAGCTGCTGTCTTGCAAATTGTTTCATTATTTTATCATCTCCTCATGAGTGATCATGTTTATTACCTATTAAAGGGGCCACAGGGATTTTAATTTCTAGACTGGCTCTTCTGCTGTCGATGTTCTTGATGTAATCTTGGTTTTCCACATTCTTAAATGAATCTCTGTGTCTCTACCATTCCAGTGGTTCAGCAGGATACTGCTTTGTGGAGCTGGCAGACGAAGCGAGCGTCGACCGCTGCGTCCAAAGACTAAACGGAAAACTGGTCCCCGGATCAAACCCGGTCAGTTCTATGGTGTAATCTCAAAATACTCATTCATGTCTTTGTTGCAATCCTCACAGCAATACATGTAATTATTTGTCTGTCCATAAATATTTAAATATTATTGACAATTTAATACTGCCTTCCTCTTTTTCCCAGTAGACTTATGTTATCAAGCAGTATTTAATTGTTGATTTGACTGTGGATAGTGGAGCTCAACTGGTCTTGGTCCTGCTTTGTTCTGCCACAAACACAGCAGCGTTGGATGCCTGTAAATCGTTATTTTGCTCTGTAAGCACACCATTGGTTAAATGTGCCAGATCTTGTTGATTTGCTTCGAGTGCTGTCACTATTATGGAGTAGTGAGAGCACCAAATTACAAAAATAATTCTGTCAAAGAATAAGCAAATAAAAGCAGAAATATAAAGCAGAATAAATGAAATGAAAAATAAGTAATGTGTCTGTATAAAGCAATAATAATCAAAGAAATAAATTCTTTTTTAAAAAATTATTATATTTATTTGTCTTTACTTTTCTACTTTTACTAGTCTTTTTTTAATGTATTAATTTTTTGATTAATATTTCTTTATATAGCAGCATTATTTTGAAAATTTTATTTCTAAGCACATTTCTCTGTTTTTGAAATGATTTTATTGTCTTTCATATTTCAACTTTTATTTTATGGATTCGCTTTTTGATCAATATTGCTTTAAATTGCCAAATAATTTATTTTATTTCTAAGCACATTTCTTCTTATTTTTTCCAAATTATTTTATGTATTTGTCTTTATATTTCTACTTTTATTAGCCTTTGCTTTTAGGGATTAATTTTGCCACATTATGTATTATTTTTTATTCAGAAGTGCATTTCTTCTTCTTTTTTTTTAAATTATTTTGTTTATTTGTCTTTTATATTTCTACTTTTATCATCGTTTCCTTTTAGGGATTCATTTTTGATTAATATTTTTTTATATAGCAACATTATTTTTTATTTATCTATTTGTCTTTATATTTCCACTTTTATTTACTTATTCTTTTCTAGATTTATTTTTGTAATTGGGCACTCTCACTCCTCCATAAATAGTGCTCTTTCCTGGTTACTTACATGATTGATTAGAATTAAAAAAAGCTAAATTATTGTTGCATATATCCTTAAATGTAAGTCTAATATGTTCAGTTCAGTGACAGCAAGTCTGCTTTAAGGTCTAGTAATGTAAAACCAACAAAAACAACAAAAAAAAAGTCCTGTAAACTTTGAAATTTCGCTCTGAAACGGTTTGTGAAGTTGTGAGCTTTAGCTGCTTGCTCTTTGACTTGAAATGCTTGTGGCCCTGTGAGCCGGCCAGGCTACTGGGCTCCCCTGTTCACCAGCCTGTATCTGCTGCTGAAGGTGGCTAAGAGGCTGCTTGTACGTGAATGTACTTTGTTTGAAGCTGGTGAATAGAGTCTCTGGTAGGAACTAACTGAGGAATGGGCTAAAGGCTGGTCTGGGTGGTGGAGGTATGTAAACCCAAATAACAACAACCATAATAACGCCACTCTCTATTTCCAGCAATATCAGTGCTATACTACACGTCTTTGGTGTGTCACGTTGGCTCAGTGTGTGTGTTTCCTCTCTCCCTGTGCAGCCCCGGAAGTTTAAACTAAACTATGCCACCTACGGGAAAAGGCCAGAGGCAGGGTAAGAGGAGATTTACATGATTACTACTGCTGCTGTTGGGTTTTTTTTAATCGCATGTATATGTACAGTTATCCATGTTGTCATATCTGTTTATGTCAAAAGCGTATATAGTGTGCTTTGTTTGCTTTATTTATATCTATTCTCATTACTTTCCCCTTTCTGTTTATGTCTTATGAGCTGCTGTAATGTGTGAGTTTCTTCAGTGACTGGTCATTATCTTTATTTTTTGCTCACAGTGTTGAATGATGTCATATCTTTATCAACTCAGGTTCAATCTGAAATAGAGATCTGATTATCCAAGTCACTAAAAACATGTGTTGGACCTTTTAAAGAGGAACATAAATGTTAACTTAATTAAAGTGTGTTTCCAGGTGGTGTGAGAGATGCTGTGTGTGTGTGTGTGTGTGTGCGTGCGTGCGTGCGTGCGTGCGTGCGTGCGTGTGTGTGTAAAGAAGTTCTTTTACAGTTGCACAAAATGATGAATTTTCAAACGATGTCTTGTTTTTAAACACTCAGATCTGTGACTGAAAAGGTGGAGTTCTAGATCGGATATTGGCGGTGTTGGCAACTGGGTTTTTGGAAAATCAGAAATTTGTTTGCCCGTTGTTGGGGCTTGTTCTTTGTTCTTGAAGACTTTGTGTAATTTGTTTTGAGTGTGTAGGTGTGGACTTTGTGCAACACAATCATGTGCAGGTGTTTAAGGATCATGAGTGACTGCGATAATGGGATATGTGCAGCAGTTATAGTTATTCAGAGAAATGTGCAATACAATTATATGTAACAGTGTCAGAGGGATATATGTAGTAGAATCTTGTGTTTTAGTGACAGAGGTGCAATAATAAAGGGATATGTGCAATAACAACAAAGAGATATTTGCAATATAATCATGTGTAAATGTTTATTAATTACTGCTTGGTAGCTGCCTTGGTCTCCCAGCTTTTATCTGTTCTGTGCACTACGTGTTATCGCTTGTTGCTTGTTTTTCTTTTTTGTATGTCTTTGTTCAGTTACGGTATTATGACATTTGTAATTTCTTTGTTTTTGATCTGCCTATGGGACTGTAGATGGAAATTAATGGGTACAATCTGTTGTTTTTACATGGAAATGCATATTAATACGAACTGTCACCATCAGAGGAACAATGAAAAAAATACCTATAATTCTATTGTTGCCCTTTCAGACAATAGACTGCTCAACTAACTATTATTATTGATAATACTGCAGACTGTGGAGTTTACAGAGGTTAATTAAACTGTGAAAGAAGCGAGTTATTTAAGACATCCGTGACCATACAGGGGTCTCTGATACATAAGAAAGGCATTCAGTTATCTGTTGGGTAAATGAAGTCGTAGCAATCCAGCTCTCACTTTACGCTCCACAGCAGTATTTGTGCGTCCAAAAGGAGAATATTTGACCAAACTTTTTGCGTCTCTCAGGCCGGAGTTCTCAGTGTTTGTGGGCGACCTGGCCACTGAGGTGGACGACTTCCAGCTGCATCAGGTTTTTAAGAAGTATCCGTCCTGTAAAGGAGCCAAAGTAGTGACGGACCAGTACGGATACTCCAGGTATGTCGGCTTCTATAGGCGTGACGTAGAAATGCTGGAACTGTTTGACATGAGATAATTTCTTTCTACTTTGTTTGGATGTATTGCATTGTGGTTTAAATATTATCGTAAGAAATAAACAGTAATGTGTGTAATGTTTTTTGTGGTGTAATAATCATAGCAGTACTGTGGACGTTGACCACGAGTGCATCTTCATCATTTTTCGAAAAAAGGCTGAAGAAATGTTTTCCTGCCGTCTTATGCTAAAACTATTGTTTTCCCCATATAGGCTAAACAAGAGCAACTCACAATTCAAGTGATGCTACCTCATGTTAAAAGTAAAACAACAAGTTTCAGTTCTACCATAATAATACCCATTATATTCTGTTTCTCATTATAAGTGGCTTTAAATGCCAAGTACGGAGTGTGTGTTGGTGGGCGGAGGAGGTGTAACTGTCGTCTGACTTGCAGAGGCTACGGCTTCGTCAAGTTCGGGGAGGAGAGCGAGCAGAAGAAGGCCATCGAGGAGTGCCAGGGTACGATGCTGGGAGGAAAGCCACTCAGACTCAGTATCGCTGTAGCAAAGAGGTGAGAAACAGACTCAAATCAAACTATGTAGACCAGACATGTTAGTGAACCTCAGCATAGAAAGATGGGATAAAGAAAATCCACCTAATGGCCTTAAAGTGAACAAAATGTGATGTAAAATCCCCTCATAGACCATGTTTAATATGCATGTTATATATTATATGTTGTATGTCGCTTTATTACTCCACCAAGGAACGGCGGAGTTATGTGACGATCGGTGTACGTCTGTCTGTCTGTCTGTCTGTCTGTCTGTCTGTCTGTCTGTCTGTCTGTCTGTCTGTCTGTCTGTCTGTCTGTCTGTCTGTCTGTCTGTCTGTCTGTCTGTCTGTCTGTCTGTCTGTGTGCAACATTACTCAGAAACGGATTAGAATGAAATTTTCAGGGAAGGTCAGAAACGACGCAAGAACCAAGTGATTAGATTTTGGCAGTGATGCAGGTTATAGTCTGGATCCATGGATTTGTTAAAGATTTCTGTATCATTGTGAGATAGCGGCACGGCATCACTGTAACCATGACAACAAGGGAACACTACGTCAGCTGCCTGCTGACGATCATGATTGTGATCCTACTACAAATCCACAACTGAGGACTTATCCATCGGAAATGATAGAAGGAACAGTTGATTAAATTGTGGGGGTGTTTCTGAGTCCCATCTATTCCCGCCGCCCACTACATATTTAGGTCACATGATTCATATCCGTACATAACATACACATGCATAACACACACCTGTGCTCAGTGGAAGGTCATTTTGTTTGTGGGTACATCTATATTAAATGAACACATTCTATGGTGCTGTGATTTCTGCCGCAAATTTTTCCAAGATTTGAGCTGAGCAGCCTTGGCAGAGTACTGTGCCCTCAAAGTGCTTTTCTTGTTACATAGATGTAGCTCAAGCACAGTCTGAATTCCTTAAAGGTGTAGAATTTGGCAGGCTGGTTTTTCTTCCATGTCTACCTGTACTGTGCACTTGACACTTATTTTTAAAGCTCCCATGCCCAGTGAGAACAAAAAAAATGACCTAATTCTGTCAAATCTGCTGCATTTGACTTTATATTTGCACACAGGCGAGACTTGATTGTAGCTTGCTTGGCAAACATTTTTGTCTCTGCTTAACGTGTACAAGTAAAGGTTGATTTAAGGTTGCTGTGTTCAGGAGCTTGCAAGGGTCTGATGCCCAAGTCTGTTAGCATTCATGTCGACATTTAAGTTGTTTGAGTTAAAAAAAAAAAGTAATCTGGATGATCAGTTAGTGTGTTGTCGTTCCTAGTCATGAGAGACAAACACTGAAACAAGGGTCCTAGAATACACTAGTCCCTTAGACACAGATGTACAAGTTGGAACTTTGGCACTAAAGACAACTTGAGGTAAAATTTAGATTAACCCTAACCCTAATTTCAGATTTACCTCAGATGAAATTGAGGGATTTTATCTTCCTGAGCGAGCTGCACAGAGACACATAGACTGATCTAAATATCAGACGCATTGGTGCGACCAGTGAAGTCATGTTTTTAGTTGCTTTGGAGTCCTGATAAGTGAAGTTGCATCAAATCCTAATACAGGGGGTCCTCGACTTAGGTCAGAGTTTCCACTGGAAGTTGGAACTCTGGCAAAAATGTAAACAAAGCCTTTGGAAATGTCATGAGCACCAACGACTATCATGCATGTTTGAGTCATTTTACAAGAAGATAACAGAATATGTTGCACTGTTTTTATAACTTGATCTAATAATGCCGATGTTCGTCGGTGTTTCACCCTGTTCTGAGCGTTTTATTAACTCTAATTTCACTTCCATGGCGATGACTTTCCTTTTCTTCGAAGTACTGCCATCAGAAGAGTTTGACTTACGCTTGGAGGCGTTAATGAAGGGCAAAAAGTTGATGAATGTAGCACAATCCAAGGTGGCTTACAACCGGAGAATGGAAACAAAGCCGCCTGATAGCGTCGAGTGACGACGTATTCCTCTGCTCCGCTCAGCAACTAGTTCCACATAATCAGTTCCAATGTAACAATGAAATGCCGTACGTTAAACCGAGGACCTCCTGTACTCAGTGACAAGTACCTCAATACTGTGTTTGATAGTAGTCCTTCAACACTGTTAGAAAACTTACCGCAGTAGCAGTACCTCAGTAGTTTTTGACATGTACCTGTTACATAAAAGTTGCACCTGAAAGGACGTTAATATTTTTTCTGTTTCATTAAATTCTAAACCTTTAGATTCTGCTGAGACGCTGTATCTTCTGTTACTCTCTACAATGTAAAGGTTTAGAAATTCTGATCAAAGTTTTTGTCTCGCTCTGCAGCCAGAAGATGAGCAGCTACCACGGGGCCCAGGGCCAGAATTACCATAGCAACTACAACCAGACTCAGTCCGGTTACTATGGCAGCCACAGCAGCGGGGGTCAGGGGGGCTACTACTCCCAGTGGGGGGGCTACGACCAGTACGGCGGATACAACAGCGGCGGATACAACAGCGGCTATAACAGCGGCTACAACAGCGGCTACAGCTACAACTACGGGCCCTATGGATACCCTCCACCGGGTCACATGATGCCTCCTCCACCCATGGGGATGCCACCCATGTCCACCGACATGACAGGAGCTGCAGAGGTGAGGAAACTAGTCCTCCGATTATCTGTGTTAGCAGAAGTAGCTCAGCACAAAGGAGTTAAAGTGGGAAACTGTGAGCCTTTGCTAATAGAAGAATGTCTGACCTCCAGTGTACGTAACCCTCCCGTCGTCCTGTGGGTCAAATTGACCCGTTTGAAAGTTTGAAAATGTGAAGCAAATATTTTTTCACAGTGAAACTTCTGATGTCCACATTTGCAACATTTTTGGGAAATTTCCGAACATTTTTTTTGTGGAAAAAAAGAAATTTCTTAAGAACATTCAGATAAAAAAATCAACCCAAATTCAGCAAAATCCGCAGGTTTTTGGTTGATTTTTTTTCTGGATGTTCTTAAAGAAAATATTAGAAGTTTTACTGATATATATGGAATCACTTTTTTTAGGATTTTTTTTGAAGATTCTTAATCTTGAAAATATTTGAGAATTTTCTTGCCAAATTTGGGGGATTTTTTTAATATAAAACTTTTAAGGAATTATTGGAATTTTCTTCCTGAAGGTTTTGCAAATTTTCTAAATTTTTTTTGCAAAATTTTTGGATTTTTTTTCAGACAAGGACACAATATTTTTTGGTGCACTTAAATAGCGACAACAGGAAGGTTAAAGCAAAATCATTAAATTGTGTTGGTCCTCTCTCTAGAGTCCAGTAGAAAGGAAAACAAGCACATCACCCAATATGGTGTCTAGCTTGTCTTGGTGCTCCTAATACAGAAGCATAATAAGCTGAGTGTTTACATGCACACAAGAGATCAGGTTACACAGAAAGTTGTCCAGCATCTTTTCGTGCGTTGTGCTAAAATGACTTTAAGTCCCATATTTTGGAATTATTACTATTATATATATATAATTCAAGTGTGTCAGTGACTGGTGACAGAAATCCACTATTGCTGGTGTAACCATGGTTACTCGGTGCATATATTAGCACTGACTGAGATCATTTTGTGTCATTTCTGGTTGATTAAAATAACACTGACACTGAATCTGTAAATGCTCATGGCAGCATCTAAATCTTATGTATGCAACACATAATATGAGATGTTAAATGAATGCATTTATGGTTGCATTCCGTCAGATTTCTTACTTTAATTGAGCATAAAAGGTTGAGAAATGTGTCCTAATGTTCAGTGTTATTCTCCAGCAGAGCCATGAAGAGACTGATGACATAGAGGAGGATAACGCAGAAGGTAAAACTATTTTTATATCTTACTAATAGCAGAAAAAATCGGAATAATCCCGTTAAAATATCTCTACAACAGTGGCTTACAGATTTGCTATTTGGTACTACAGGCTCCCCCTTGTTTTGTTTTTTTTTTACATTGTTGCTGATTTTTCCCCTCATAAATATTACATACTGTGACTGTATAATTCAGTCCTTGATGTTTTGCAGAGCCCATCCCTGAATGTGACGTGGAGCTGTGGAACAAAGATTTCATGCAGCGCAGCGAGGAGCTCTACGACGCCATGATGACATGTCACTGGGAGCCTCTGGACTCTGTCGACTCCCCCATCCCCTCCCTCTCTTGATAGCTCTTCTTCTATTTTTCTGTTCTGCTCCCTCTTTTACTCTCGAATGACGATTTTGTACTCCAACGCCACACTGACACCTTCTGAAGGCCAGCCAGAGTTCACCGTCTCACGTCTTAATCTGAGTAAAGGCCGACGGTGCAAACCCACGTTGTTGTTCCTCTTCAAGTACTTAAAAATGCACACAAACATTCTGTTGACTGTAATGTTTACCATGTTGGTAATAAATAGGAGGTTAGTTAGTATTCAGTGGAGTTACTGTGTAGTAAATGCTGTCTCTATACACCAGAGGATAAAGCACTGAAGGTGAGCAGAAGCTGTAGCGTTACGAACCGAATGTTGTGGATTAGTATGATGTCACTGAGGAACAAACACTTATTTTTGTTGTAGCGACCAGCAAAAGCTTCCATTATGGCCCCCGACTTGCAGAGAAGAGATTGTCTTCTGAAGACAAAAGTATCAACTATGCCTTTATTGTCTTGCTGTGTGTTTGCTGTCAGTCCAGCGCGGCTGGTAGAATTATTTTGTACATGAAGATGTCAGGCTTTCTCATCTCATTCGTTTTTTTAATGAAGGATTTGCCCTCCTTTTTTTTTTTAAATTTTTCTTATAGATTTATCCAGGTGGAGGGTGCAGTAAGGGAAGATGATGATGATGCTGAGTTCATCCAAAAGTATCCAACCAGCAAATTAATTTATCTGTTTTCCAGACAAGAAGCTGAATGTGTTTCTATGTAATGGATGAATGGTGCGACCTCCCAGTACGCTCTGAGCGCTCTGAAACCGTACAGGACGGTTTTATGGAGGTTAACCGCTGGTTTGATGGGTCAGACTTGAAAGCAGTGTTTGTTTTCTGTTGTTTGTTGGCTGAAGTTTTGTATGTATTTTCTTTCTGGAGATGTTTTATCAATAAAACACATTTAGGAAGGAAAATGGAGTCTGTGAGGTGGAGAATTAATACAACATGAATACACAAGAGTCAGTAGGAGACAGTAGCTTCATTTGGCAGCAGACACCAAACCTTATGTGCTTTGAAGGGTCGCACTCCTAGATTACTTTTGTCCAACAGCCCTGGATGCATGTGTTTTCTCTAAGTCAGATGGTACAGCCATGTGAGCATCTGCTAAGGTTCTTTGAGCTAAATGCTAATGTTAGCCTGCTAATATTTGTCCTGTGTAATGTTTACCAGGGTTAGATGGTCATGTTCTGCACTTATATAGCATCTTTTAAGCTCAGCCAGGCTCTACAAACTGCTTTACTGTGTATTTCCCCCATAAACGCAGAGTTAAAGACAATGAGAGGTTTTAGCCAGAATCAAAAAATCACCAGCGCCAAAGTTATCAGAACTAAGAAAACCATTTTTTAAGCAGTTGTGTTAATTGGGGTTTCATTAACTCTCGCATTCCGGTTATTTTTGTTTACCAAACAGCCAGAAAGAACAGGAAATTGCATTGATTTGTTAATTAAGGTAACTCATTGTTTCCACTGTACATGTACTGATGTTACTGTCAAATGTTTTGAGCCTGGAAAAACCCTGATTAACATGTTCATTATCTTAGTTCAGCATATCACCTTGAAATTTGCTGATTAGTACTAAACAAGAAGCACAATTGAGGTTATATCTGCAATGATTAATCAATAAACCAACAGAAAATATAAAATCAATGTGTCAGAGGATTACCGCCTCCAGCGGGCTGACTCCAACCTGGATCACAGAACTGAGAGGAGAGAAAACAGATCAAACACAGACAAAGAGATTTCTTGTACAAGGGCACCCTGCTCAGCTCACGTTCTGAGGCAGAGACGCGCCGAGCAGTTCCTTATCCCTTTATTTATAATAAAGCATAGGTTACAGAACAGCAGAGAGTGGGGCGGTCCCACGCTCTGAGACAAAACATATGTGTGGTGTGAGAAGAAGAATTTTCTCGTGAGAATGAGAATGTTTAGCAGGTGAGGTGTATGTGTGTTGTGACTGTAAGCTGCATGTGTGGCAATGTGGTTACAACATACATTCTTGCGAGTGTACAGGCAAGTAGAAAACTACTGAAACTTAGCACAGAGATATATGATCATGTGAACACTCAATTTTCTTCTAACATTCCCTCCTGTTGGTCATCATGATTATATGCATTAATTCAATATTAAAGAACACAAAATAACATGATAAGGTAAACAAGATAAAATAGGATAAGAGACAGAGAGAAGTAATGACATAGGAAGTTCATTGGCCTAGTCACTAGAGTATTTACACAGAATCTTCTGCCTCGGAACCAGAATCCGTTGACGAGTCTGCACCTCCAGGTGCGTTATTGGTGTCATCCTGAGGCAGATGTTGATATTGGGAAAACAGAATATGCATTTGTACAGCAACAAGGCGAGTAATACAAGATTTGATGCATGGGATTACACAAGTAGTAAAAATGCAGAGTAAAACTAGAATTACAATTGAAGGCATTGCTAAAGAAAGAATTTTCCCTCTCCAGTCTCCCCATGATAACCAATCCCAAAAACTCCATCCTCCTGCGAGGTCAACGTCATCCTTTTTCATTTCTGCCAATAGGTCATTAAGATGATTTACTGTGTTGGAAATGTTACCAGCAATGTCAGGTATGTATGTGCAGCACTGATCACCTATAACGTGGCAGAGGCCTCCCTGTGAGGCTAAGAGGATGTCCAGTGCCATGCGGTGTTGTATTAGAGTGGCACGTACAGCTGCAACCCATGGAGTGAGTGCAGCAAAACCGTCTGACACAACAGAAGTTAGATTTTCCAATTGTACATGTAATTTGTCAATGTTATAAGCATTATTAATGGTTCCCCACCATGGCAACGATCCTCCTAAGAATTTAGTTCCTTCTGAGGTTAAACCAACATCACGCTTTGGTCTATAATGAGGATAGTGATGAGTGCTATACTTTAATTCATTATATACCTGAATTGTAGGTGTGAGATACACAAGAGTGCAGATTCCACTCCAGTGTGGTGGCAAGGCCTGCCATAGGCCTCCATCATCAGATGGACCGTACACTTGGGTACCATTCAGAGTTAATGGGTCAGTCACCTGCAGAGAATACATAGGGCGGTTTTGGCCTGAGGAGGCATCCGCGTTGGTTTCTTCACTAGCCTATAGTGCCAGACTTGTCAGTCTGTGTCCCCAGACGCATCAGGCTAGTCCTGCATACTGTCCAGTAGACTGCCCTATAGGAAACTCTAGTCTTGGTCACTATGTATCTCTTTGACTGCCTCTGTTATTAGTTTACAATGTGATAGATGTATCCAGGATGGTCTCTCTGCTATTTTGATTGCGGTTGGTGTTGTTAATAGTACTTGGTAGGGTCCCTCCCACCTGGGTGTGTTCAACAAGTCTCTCATCCAGTCTGCTAGATTATTTTCTCTTTCTGATTTCACTAAATCAGAGTTAAAAACTGGCATGGGAAAAGGTCGTCCATACACTATTTCAAAAGGGGTTAAACCTTTTTCTGTTTTAGTTATTCTCATCCACATTTTTACTAAGGATAAACAATCTGTCCATGGTCTCTTTGTTTCTTCTACTGCTTTTCTTAGCCTTTGTTTTATGGTGCCATTTGTTCTTTCCACCAGTCCTGCACTTTGTGGGTGATATGCACAGTGGTTTTTTAGAGACATTCCTAATGCTTCTGCTAGGTGCTGCACTGTTTCATTCACAAAGTGTGTGCCATTATCTGATCTAATTACTCGTGGTATGCAGTATGTTGGAATGTAATGTCCTGCTAGACATTTAGCCATGCTTAGAGCATCATTTTTCTTTAATGGGTAAATTTCAACCCATTTGTACAAAGCACATACAATGACTAATGCGTATTTTCCATGTCTGGAGTCGCTTAATTCTATAAAATCCATATGTATGGTGTGAAATCATACACTTTGCGATGTGCTGTTTAGCTGAAATTTCAAAATTTTAAAATTTTTTGTTACCATCCCTCCTGTTGAGACATGGTAACACCATGGCTCACCAAAGCTGCTGTGGCATGCAATGATTTAGGAAGGATAGGTTTACTGTCAATATGCAAAATGTCATTTTTTGTGGTCTCCCCTCTTTTGTGCCAGGTTTTTTGTTCAGAAATGGGAGCAGATAGTTGAGCATCTTTCAACAGTTCACAATTCAGAGATGGGAAAAGAGCTATGTCATAAAAGCGGCAGCTTTTGCAGCTAGATCAGCTTTGTTATTTCCTCTAGTAATGGAGGAATCATCATTTTGATGAGCAGCATATTTACACAAAGAAAGTGAGGTGGGTAGTGAAACTGTCTCTAAGAGTGTTAACATCATTCTACTGTGAGTGAGTGGCTTCCCAGTTGCTGTGGTTAAGCCACGATGTGCCCAAACACGTGAAAAATGGTGCACTGAATCAAAAACATATTGGCTATCAGTCCATATGCAGATGTCTTTCCCTTCGGAGAGTTGACACGCTCGAGTGACAGCATGTAATTCAGCTGTTTGAGCTGAGAAAGAAGGAGGAAGTGAACCAGACTCAATAAGTGTGGTTTCTGTAGTTACTGCGTAGCCCACACGGTTCCTTCCTTTTTCATCTTTTTGTGCAGAGCCGTCAACAAACAGGTGTTGTTGGTAAGGCTGTGGTATCTTAAAAATGTCATCTCAGGGCGCAGTTTCATGCTCCACCTCAGTTTTACAACAATGATGTGTCCCATCTAATGGAGTAGCAAGCATGCTCGCAACATTAACCTTTTTGCATTGAGTGTAGGAGATTTGAGGATTAGATAACAGAATGGAAATGAGGCTTAGCAGTCTTGTGTTTGTAATAAATGGTAATGGTGTCTGTAATAAGACTAAAGGAACATTGTGTTCAACTTTGATGTCTAATGTGTCAAAACAATATCAGAACTAGCTTCTATAGCTTCAGCTATAGCTGTGCATGCTTGCACGCAGGCAGGCACACCAGAAGCCACTGCATCCAACTTTTTAGAATAGAATGCTAAAGGTCGGTGTTTTACACCAAAAGGTTGTTTGGTTTCAGGTTGAGGAGTATTCAAAATGGCCATTCTGTGAGAGAATATGACCTAGATATACAACCTCAGGTTGGCAGAGTTGAATTCTCGTTTTAAAGACCTTATGACCTTCAGCATACAGGTGTCGTAACACTGTCAACGTGTTTCTTTCACCGTAATGCTTAGTATGTCCAGTTATTAATATGTCATCGACATATAATAAGTACTGACCGTTTATCAGGGGGGAACACCTAGTCATAGAGGCACGCAGAGCTTGGGAATACAAAGTTGGGCTATTTGTGAAACCTTGTGGAAGTCTGGTATAGGTATACATTTGACCATTATATTGGAATGCGAATAAATCTTGGGATTCTCTGTCCAATGGAACAGAGAATAATGCATTGGATAAAACTACAACACTAAACCATTTGTCTAGAGAGCCTATACTGCTCAAAAGAGTATGTGGATTGGCTACTTCCACAGGTTCGGGTTCTACTATAGCATTTACTGCTCGTAGATCTTGAACCATTCTCCATTTTCCATTTGCCTTTTTTACAGGAAAAATAGGAGTTTTGCAAATAGGTGTGTCAGTTTTTCGTAGTATTCCTGCCTCCAACATGTCCTTTATGACTGGTCCTATGCCCTCCTGTGTTTCCTGAGTCAGTGGATATTGTTTTAATTTTGGTCTGTCTGATTTGACTAATTTCACTTTTATAGGGTCCTGATCTTTTATTAATCCAATATCTGTCGGGCTTGTAGACCATAATGCAGATGGTAACGTACCTAATAATTGCATATGCTCTAATGACAGTGCAAACTGTGGTTTTTCTAATGGTCAGTTCCTTTCATCTAGGTGTGTCTGTGGCGTGACTCCTACATACAGCCCCAAAACCTTTTTCCTAATCTGTGTGTTTTTGCCTGTACTCCAACCATCATCATCAGGTTTTGAATAGTCATCTCTTTTAGCTTTCTCCAACATAAAAGGCATGTTTCACCACTGGTGACTCTTAGCTTTTGTCAACGAGACATGTGCAGGTGTGATTTTGCTTATTGATTTTAGTTCCTGTCCCATTATTACTGAGCAACAGGAATCGCCTGATGGCAGAACATACATAGGTTGGAGACAGATAGTGCGGCATTTTACTGCATGCACTCTCTTATCATATTGTTCATCTGGTCCAGGATCCTTTTTATATCGTAATTTACTGGACAAGATGAATCCACTAGTATTGATATTTTGGCGCTGTTATTGGAGTCTGGATCTAGAATGGTGGCAGGATGTGTGGTTCTAAGAGGAGTCACATGTCCTGATGCAGATTTTACTCAAACTACATTGTTGGAGAGTCTCATCCCAGGAAAAGTCTCTCTAAGAACTGTAGTACATGCTCCTGTGTCACATAAGCAGTTAAAAACTTTGCCATTTATCAAAATTGGTTTAGTGGGTGAGTCCTTATCATGCGCTGCTTTAACCATACTGAAAATATCAAGCTGGGTGTCAGTATCACTCTGTTCTCGCTCTTTCTGTATGTGACCTTGTGTGTGTGAGCTTGTTTGTGCAGCTGAGCTGGGCTGTGTTTCCTTATTTTCAATTGTAGCTGCATTTTGCACAAGCTGCACTTCTTGTTCCCTATCTGAAACAGGTGTTACTACCTGTTTTCTGTCATCATCAGCCACTAGTCATACTTGTGTGGGTTTGTGTCTGCACTCTCTCGCGATGTGTCCTGGCTTGTGACAGATATAGCACAATTTTTTGCTCACGATCTTTCTGTTGTTGATCTGAGTCTTCTGTGCGTGTCTGATAATGTCCACGCAAATGGCCTTTACCACGGCCTCTACCTCTCAGATAGTTCTGTCTGTGGCTGTAGGCTTCAAGGTTTTCAGTTACATAAACTGAGCTTTGGGTTTGTTTTCTTTTTGTACCCCTTCAGCATGAGTAGCTTGGTTAACAGCCTGTGTTACTGAGCCTGTGTTTTGGTCTACCCAGTGTTTTTCCACATGGTGTCTTAATGGTGGGAGTAATTCCTTTAAGAAATGCATCTGTCATGATTACTCCAAGGTCTGTAAACCAGCATTGTTGGTTCTACGTCTACAATGGGTCCACCACGGTCGTCTTGCTCGCCCGTAGGTTGGCCAAACCTCGGGTTTGCAACTTCTATGAGTGGACATAGTGTCGATTTAGTGGAAGTCGGTCCGCAGTCGTCACAGTCCTCTATATCCTTGTCAATGTCATGTCCTGGTCTGAAACGGCGTACCGTTTGTTCTAAGTCATTGTGTGGATATAGGTTAGGTTCTTTGAGTTTCTTTATTTTTCTTTTTCCTTTTCTCTCTCGCTCCTGTGCACGAGTTCTAGCTCGCTCCGTCAGCTCCCTCTGTTTTTTCTCTGTCTTGTCTTGTTTTACTCCTCTGCTTGGACTTGACCTTGGCTCCTGTTTATCTGCAGCTTCATTTTCTTCTACTCTGGTTTGTGCTCTCTGCCTATTCACGGCTGTTTCTTCATCTGTTTTCACTAGAGCTGCTGCGATTTTTATTGCCTTTTCCTTGTTTTCTTTTCCTGTCTCTGTTTACCCCTTCGCAGACATTCTTCTAACCATTTGTCACTTGCTTCATATTCTCTTTCTCTTCTGGCCTTCTCTTTTGCCTTCTGTTTGAGAAATTTCATTTTTCTTTTTTTTTTTTTTTTAATTGACTTGGAGACCTAGAACTTCTTTCGTGTCTAGTTTACCTGTAAAGTTATGTTTTGTCATCCATCTTATGCTTATCTGCCCTGCTCCTGGATGATTTATTGCCCATATTGGCTCCTGTTTTTTAGTGCACTGTAATTTAAACATTATTTCTTCCGCTCTGTCTCTGTCTATTTCTGTCTACAAATATTCGCCCGGTCGAATAGATAATTCCTATTTGCAATAGTAATGTTTCAGACTAGAACGGGGGAGTCCAAAAATAATCAGTTTTTTCGTGATCTGATACAAAATGTACAATGACTAAGCTCATTGATTTTCCACTATGATGGTTCCTTTTAGGATGTCACAAACATGAGGTGAAATTGAGTGAAGTTCCTCCACCAAGCTTCTACAGTAACTAATTTACTGCGGGTAGAGCTTACTCAAAACACCGTTTGTACGTAATCCTAATTGGATAAAACAAAAAATTGAGATCGCAAACTCTCTAGAGTTTTTTAACTAGCGTATCTCAAACACAGAAATTCACATTCACACCTAATACCACTTTCTTTCTCTCCCTTAACGAGGATTTACCACCTCCAGTGGGTTTACCTCGGTGTAGGTACCTACGTGAAGTAATCCTACTTCACAGGAAAAGTAACTTACTGACTTTTCCAGGGATCCTTTCGAAATCCCTCTTGTGCACGGAATTTTAGCTACGGTTAAAATTCATAAACCCAGAGCTTTAGCTACGGTTAAAGCTCAAAACCCAGAATTTTAGCTACGGTTAAAATTCATAAACCCAGAACTTTAGCTACGGTTAAAGCTCGAAACCCAGAATTTTAGCTACGGTTAAAATTCATAAACCCAGAACTTTAGCTACGGTTAAAGCTCGAAACCCAGAATTTTAGCTACGGTTAAAATTCATAAACCCAGAACTTTAGCTACGGTTAAAGCTCGAAACCCAGAATTTTAGCTACGGTTAAAATTCATAAACCCAGAACTTTAGCTACGGTTAAAGCTCGAAACCCAGAATTTTAGCTACGGTTAAAATTCATAAACCCAGAACTTTAGCTACGGTTAAAGCTCGAAACCCAGAATTTTAGCTACGGTTAAAATTCATAAACCCAGAACTTTAGCTACGGTTAAAGCTCGAAACCCATTCACTCTCTTTGCGTGTGGATACTCACTCTCGTTCTAGTGATCCGTTGTTCGGATGGAAAACCAGAGAATCACCGTGAGGGTTGGTTCTAACCCTGGCCCAGGTCCGAATTCACGTCCTGGGTCTTTTCAGACACCCTGGGTGACTGGCTGTCGACAGACTTCAGGTTAACCACTCAGCGGGATCTCAGGCTTCCCATCCGGCTCGAAGGACCAAGAATTATGTCAGAGGATTACCGCCTCCAGCGGGCTGACTCCAACCTGGATCACAGAACTGAGAGGAGAGAAAACAGATCAAACACAGACAAAGAGATTTCTTGTACAAGGGCACCCTGCTCAGCTCACGTTCTGAGGCAGAGACGCGCCGAGCAGTTCCTTATCCCTTTATTTATAATAAAGCATAGGTTACAGAACAGCAGAGAGTGGGGCGGTCCCACGCTCTGAGACAAAACATATGTGTGGTGTGAGAAGAAGAATTTTCTCGTGAGAATGAGAATGTTTAGCAGGTGAGGTGTATGTGTGTTGTGACTGTAAGCTGCATGTGTGGCAATGTGGTTACAACATACATTCTTGCGAGTGTACAGGCAAGTAGAAAACTACTGAAACTTAGCACAGAGATATATGATCATGTGAACACTCAATTTTCTTCTAACATTCCCTCCTGTTGGTCATCATGATTATATGCATTAATTCAATATTAAAGAACACAAAATAACATGATAAGGTAAACAAGATAAAATAGGATAAGAGACAGAGAGAAGTAATGACATAGGAAGTTCATTGGCCTAGTCACTAGAGTATTTACACAGAATCTTCTGCCTCGGAACCAGAATCCGTTGACGAGTCTGCACCTCCAGGTGCGTTATTGGTGTCATCCTGAGGCAGATGTTGATATTGGGAAAACAGAATATGCATTTGTACAGCAACAAGGCGAGTAATACAAGATTTGATGCATGGGATTACACAAGTAGTAAAAATGCAGAGTAAAACTAGAATTACAATTGAAGGCATTGCTAAAGAAAGAATTTTCCCTCTCCAGTCTCCCCATGATAACCAATCCCAAAAACTCCATCCTCCTGCGAGGTCAACGTCATCCTTTTTCATTTCTGCCAATAGGTCATTAAGATGATTTACTGTGTTGGAAATGTTACCAGCAATGTCAGGTATGTATGTGCAGCACTGATCACCTATAACGTGGCAGAGGCCTCCCTGTGAGGCTAAGAGGATGTCCAGTGCCATGCGGTGTTGTATTAGAGTGGCACGTACAGCTGCAACCCATGGAGTGAGTGCAGCAAAACCGTCTGACACAACAGAAGTTAGATTTTCCAATTGTACATGTAATTTGTCAATGTTATAAGCATTATTAATGGTTCCCCACCATGGCAACGATCCTCCTAAGAATTTAGTTCCTTCTGAGGTTAAACCAACATCACGCTTTGGTCTATAATGAGGATAGTGATGAGTGCTATACTTTAATTCATTATATACCTGAATTGTAGGTGTGAGATACACAAGAGTGCAGATTCCACTCCAGTGTGGTGGCAAGGCCTGCCATAGGCCTCCATCATCAGATGGACCGTACACTTGGGTACCATTCAGAGTTAATGGGTCAGTCACCTGCAGAGAATACATAGGGCGGTTTTGGCCTGAGGAGGCATCCGCGTTGGTTTCTTCACTAGCCTATAGTGCCAGACTTGTCAGTCTGTGTCCCCAGACGCATCAGGCTAGTCCTGCATACTGTCCAGTAGACTGCCCTATAGGAAACTCTAGTCTTGGTCACTATGTATCTCTTTGACTGCCTCTGTTATTAGTTTACAATGTGATAGATGTATCCAGGATGGTCTCTCTGCTATTTTGATTGCGGTTGGTGTTGTTAATAGTACTTGGTAGGGTCCCTCCCACCTGGGTGTGTTCAACAAGTCTCTCATCCAGTCTGCTAGATTATTTTCTCTTTCTGATTTCACTAAATCAGAGTTAAAAACTGGCATGGGAAAAGGTCGTCCATACACTATTTCAAAAGGGGTTAAACCTTTTTCTGTTTTAGTTATTCTCATCCACATTTTTACTAAGGATAAACAATCTGTCCATGGTCTCTTTGTTTCTTCTACTGCTTTTCTTAGCCTTTGTTTTATGGTGCCATTTGTTCTTTCCACCAGTCCTGCACTTTGTGGGTGATATGCACAGTGGTTTTTTAGAGACATTCCTAATGCTTCTGCTAGGTGCTGCACTGTTTCATTCACAAAGTGTGTGCCATTATCTGATCTAATTACTCGTGGTATGCAGTATGTTGGAATGTAATGTCCTGCTAGACATTTAGCCATGCTTAGAGCATCATTTTTCTTTAATGGGTAAATTTCAACCCATTTGTACAAAGCACATACAATGACTAATGCGTATTTTCCATGTCTGGAGTCGCTTAATTCTATAAAATCCATATGTATGGTGTGAAATCATACACTTTGCGATGTGCTGTTTAGCTGAAATTTCAAAATTTTAAAATTTTTTGTTACCATCCCTCCTGTTGAGACATGGTAACACCATGGCTCACCAAAGCTGCTGTGGCATGCAATGATTTAGGAAGGATAGGTTTACTGTCAATATGCAAAATGTCATTTTTTGTGGTCTCCCCTCTTTTGTGCCAGGTTTTTTGTTCAGAAATGGGAGCAGATAGTTGAGCATCTTTCAACAGTTCACAATTCAGAGATGGGAAAAGAGCTATGTCATAAAAGCGGCAGCTTTTGCAGCTAGATCAGCTTTGTTATTTCCTCTAGTAATGGAGGAATCATCATTTTGATGAGCAGCATATTTACACAAAGAAAGTGAGGTGGGTAGTGAAACTGTCTCTAAGAGTGTTAACATCATTCTACTGTGAGTGAGTGGCTTCCCAGTTGCTGTGGTTAAGCCACGATGTGCCCAAACACGTGAAAAATGGTGCACTGAATCAAAAACATATTGGCTATCAGTCCATATGCAGATGTCTTTCCCTTCGGAGAGTTGACACGCTCGAGTGACAGCATGTAATTCAGCTGTTTGAGCTGAGAAAGAAGGAGGAAGTGAACCAGACTCAATAAGTGTGGTTTCTGTAGTTACTGCGTAGCCCACACGGTTCCTTCCTTTTTCATCTTTTTGTGCAGAGCCGTCAACAAACAGGTGTTGTTGGTAAGGCTGTGGTATCTTAAAAATGTCATCTCAGGGCGCAGTTTCATGCTCCACCTCAGTTTTACAACAATGATGTGTCCCATCTAATGGAGTAGCAAGCATGCTCGCAACATTAACCTTTTTGCATTGAGTGTAGGAGATTTGAGGATTAGATAACAGAATGGAAATGAGGCTTAGCAGTCTTGTGTTTGTAATAAATGGTAATGGTGTCTGTAATAAGACTAAAGGAACATTGTGTTCAACTTTGATGTCTAATGTGTCAAAACAATATCAGAACTAGCTTCTATAGCTTCAGCTATAGCTGTGCATGCTTGCACGCAGGCAGGCACACCAGAAGCCACTGCATCCAACTTTTTAGAATAGAATGCTAAAGGTCGGTGTTTTACACCAAAAGGTTGTTTGGTTTCAGGTTGAGGAGTATTCAAAATGGCCATTCTGTGAGAGAATATGACCTAGATATACAACCTCAGGTTGGCAGAGTTGAATTCTCGTTTTAAAGACCTTATGACCTTCAGCATACAGGTGTCGTAACACTGTCAACGTGTTTCTTTCACCGTAATGCTTAGTATGTCCAGTTATTAATATGTCATCGACATATAATAAGTACTGACCGTTTATCAGGGGGGAACACCTAGTCATAGAGGCACGCAGAGCTTGGGAATACAAAGTTGGGCTATTTGTGAAACCTTGTGGAAGTCTGGTATAGGTATACATTTGACCATTATATTGGAATGCGAATAAATCTTGGGATTCTCTGTCCAATGGAACAGAGAATAATGCATTGGATAAAACTACAACACTAAACCATTTGTCTAGAGAGCCTATACTGCTCAAAAGAGTATGTGGATTGGCTACTTCCACAGGTTCGGGTTCTACTATAGCATTTACTGCTCGTAGATCTTGAACCATTCTCCATTTTCCATTTGCCTTTTTTACAGGAAAAATAGGAGTTTTGCAAATAGGTGTGTCAGTTTTTCGTAGTATTCCTGCCTCCAACATGTCCTTTATGACTGGTCCTATGCCCTCCTGTGTTTCCTGAGTCAGTGGATATTGTTTTAATTTTGGTCTGTCTGATTTGACTAATTTCACTTTTATAGGGTCCTGATCTTTTATTAATCCAATATCTGTCGGGCTTGTAGACCATAATGCAGATGGTAACGTACCTAATAATTGCATATGCTCTAATGACAGTGCAAACTGTGGTTTTTCTAATGGTCAGTTCCTTTCATCTAGGTGTGTCTGTGGCGTGACTCCTACATACAGCCCCAAAACCTTTTTCCTAATCTGTGTGTTTTTGCCTGTACTCCAACCATCATCATCAGGTTTTGAATAGTCATCTCTTTTAGCTTTCTCCAACATAAAAGGCATGTTTCACCACTGGTGACTCTTAGCTTTTGTCAACGAGACATGTGCAGGTGTGATTTTGCTTATTGATTTTAGTTCCTGTCCCATTATTACTGAGCAACAGGAATCGCCTGATGGCAGAACATACATAGGTTGGAGACAGATAGTGCGGCATTTTACTGCATGCACTCTCTTATCATATTGTTCATCTGGTCCAGGATCCTTTTTATATCGTAATTTACTGGACAAGATGAATCCACTAGTATTGATATTTTGGCGCTGTTATTGGAGTCTGGATCTAGAATGGTGGCAGGATGTGTGGTTCTAAGAGGAGTCACATGTCCTGATGCAGATTTTACTCAAACTACATTGTTGGAGAGTCTCATCCCAGGAAAAGTCTCTCTAAGAACTGTAGTACATGCTCCTGTGTCACATAAGCAGTTAAAAACTTTGCCATTTATCAAAATTGGTTTAGTGGGTGAGTCCTTATCATGCGCTGCTTTAACCATACTGAAAATATCAAGCTGGGTGTCAGTATCACTCTGTTCTCGCTCTTTCTGTATGTGACCTTGTGTGTGTGAGCTTGTTTGTGCAGCTGAGCTGGGCTGTGTTTCCTTATTTTCAATTGTAGCTGCATTTTGCACAAGCTGCACTTCTTGTTCCCTATCTGAAACAGGTGTTACTACCTGTTTTCTGTCATCATCAGCCACTAGTCATACTTGTGTGGGTTTGTGTCTGCACTCTCTCGCGATGTGTCCTGGCTTGTGACAGATATAGCACAATTTTTTGCTCACGATCTTTCTGTTGTTGATCTGAGTCTTCTGTGCGTGTCTGATAATGTCCACGCAAATGGCCTTTACCACGGCCTCTACCTCTCAGATAGTTCTGTCTGTGGCTGTAGGCTTCAAGGTTTTCAGTTACATAAACTGAGCTTTGGGTTTGTTTTCTTTTTGTACCCCTTCAGCATGAGTAGCTTGGTTAACAGCCTGTGTTACTGAGCCTGTGTTTTGGTCTACCCAGTGTTTTTCCACATGGTGTCTTAATGGTGGGAGTAATTCCTTTAAGAAATGCATCTGTCATGATTACTCCAAGGTCTGTAAACCAGCATTGTTGGTTCTACGTCTACAATGGGTCCACCACGGTCGTCTTGCTCGCCCGTAGGTTGGCCAAACCTCGGGTTTGCAACTTCTATGAGTGGACATAGTGTCGATTTAGTGGAAGTCGGTCCGCAGTCGTCACAGTCCTCTATATCCTTGTCAATGTCATGTCCTGGTCTGAAACGGCGTACCGTTTGTTCTAAGTCATTGTGTGGATATAGGTTAGGTTCTTTGAGTTTCTTTATTTTTCTTTTTCCTTTTCTCTCTCGCTCCTGTGCACGAGTTCTAGCTCGCTCCGTCAGCTCCCTCTGTTTTTTCTCTGTCTTGTCTTGTTTTACTCCTCTGCTTGGACTTGACCTTGGCTCCTGTTTATCTGCAGCTTCATTTTCTTCTACTCTGGTTTGTGCTCTCTGCCTATTCACGGCTGTTTCTTCATCTGTTTTCACTAGAGCTGCTGCGATTTTTATTGCCTTTTCCTTGTTTTCTTTTCCTGTCTCTGTTTACCCCTTCGCAGACATTCTTCTAACCATTTGTCACTTGCTTCATATTCTCTTTCTCTTCTGGCCTTCTCTTTTGCCTTCTGTTTGAGAAATTTCATTTTTCTTTTTTTTTTTTTTTTAATTGACTTGGAGACCTAGAACTTCTTTCGTGTCTAGTTTACCTGTAAAGTTATGTTTTGTCATCCATCTTATGCTTATCTGCCCTGCTCCTGGATGATTTATTGCCCATATTGGCTCCTGTTTTTTAGTGCACTGTAATTTAAACATTATTTCTTCCGCTCTGTCTCTGTCTATTTCTGTCTACAAATATTCGCCCGGTCGAATAGATAATTCCTATTTGCAATAGTAATGTTTCAGACTAGAACGGGGGAGTCCAAAAATAATCAGTTTTTTCGTGATCTGATACAAAATGTACAATGACTAAGCTCATTGATTTTCCACTATGATGGTTCCTTTTAGGATGTCACAAACATGAGGTGAAATTGAGTGAAGTTCCTCCACCAAGCTTCTACAGTAACTAATTTACTGCGGGTAGAGCTTACTCAAAACACCGTTTGTACGTAATCCTAATTGGATAAAACAAAAAATTGAGATCGCAAACTCTCTAGAGTTTTTTAACTAGCGTATCTCAAACACAGAAATTCACATTCACACCTAATACCACTTTCTTTCTCTCCCTTAACGAGGATTTACCACCTCCAGTGGGTTTACCTCGGTGTAGGTACCTACGTGAAGTAATCCTACTTCACAGGAAAAGTAACTTACTGACTTTTCCAGGGATCCTTTCGAAATCCCTCTTGTGCACGGAATTTTAGCTACGGTTAAAATTCATAAACCCAGAGCTTTAGCTACGGTTAAAGCTCAAAACCCAGAATTTTAGCTACGGTTAAAATTCATAAACCCAGAACTTTAGCTACGGTTAAAGCTCGAAACCCAGAATTTTAGCTACGGTTAAAATTCATAAACCCAGAACTTTAGCTACGGTTAAAGCTCGAAACCCAGAATTTTAGCTACGGTTAAAATTCATAAACCCAGAACTTTAGCTACGGTTAAAGCTCGAAACCCAGAATTTTAGCTACGGTTAAAATTCATAAACCCAGAACTTTAGCTACGGTTAAAGCTCGAAACCCAGAATTTTAGCTACGGTTAAAATTCATAAACCCAGAACTTTAGCTACGGTTAAAGCTCGAAACCCAGAATTTTAGCTACGGTTAAAATTCATAAACCCAGAACTTTAGCTACGGTTAAAGCTCGAAACCCATTCACTCTCTTTGCGTGTGGATACTCACTCTCGTTCTAGTGATCCGTTGTTCGGATGGAAAACCAGAGAATCACCGTGAGGGTTGGTTCTAACCCTGGCCCAGGTCCGAATTCACGTCCTGGGTCTTTTCAGACACCCTGGGTGACTGGCTGTCGACAGACTTCAGGTTAACCACTCAGCGGGATCTCAGGCTTCCCATCCGGCTCGAAGGACCAAGAATTATGTCAGAGGATTACCGCCTCCAGCGGGCTGACTCCAACCTGGATCACAGAACTGAGAGGAGAGAAAACAGATCAAACACAGACAAAGAGATTTCTTGTACAAGGGCACCCTGCTCAGCTCACGTTCTGAGGCAGAGACGCGCCGAGCAGTTCCTTATCCCTTTATTTATAATAAAGCATAGGTTACAGAACAGCAGAGAGTGGGGCGGTCCCACGCTCTGAGACAAAACATATGTGTGGTGTGAGAAGAAGAATTTTCTCGTGAGAATGAGAATGTTTAGCAGGTGAGGTGTATGTGTGTTGTGACTGTAAGCTGCATGTGTGGCAATGTGGTTACAACATACATTCTTGCGAGTGTACAGGCAAGTAGAAAACTACTGAAACTTAGCACAGAGATATATGATCATGTGAACACTCAATTTTCTTCTAACACAATGTTTTGATGAAAACAATTTCTTAAATGCAAAAATAACATTTTCTTCGTCTAACTTCTCATATATGAGGATTTGGATTTTTATCACGCAAAGTGAATATCAAAGCACCAAGATGCCACCAATTTCTGTAAGCTCACTGGTAGTTTTGATGCTGAAAAAACATTTGTTGCAGCCCAAGATGGAATACCATCAATTTTGTTCTATTTTCCTGCAGGATCACTTTTCTGATCCACTGACTTCTCCTTTAGTGCCCCTATGGAGTTGATGTTAGCCTTGTTTATCCTTTTTTTACATTATTTTTTTTTGGTCTAGTATCTCAAAGACGTTGTTCGGACTAAATCCAATACTTTGGTTCATAGCAAAATTATTGACATGCTTATGAACTGTGGACTTGTTGGCCAGTTGATGAGCTATAATATACACACACCTGTTCAACAGCAGCATGTTGGCCTTCTGACATTTAACTCAAAGCACTGTTGTGACTAAATACAGCCTCACAGAGCAGCTAGTGTGGCTGTAAAGCAGAGTTACCCAACTTGTTTTGCTCCAGGGCCAGTCTAGACATTGTTAATGTGGTAAATGACTATTGTAGCTGGAAACAGCTGATTTTTAATGGAATATCTCCATAGAGGTACAGAGGAACATTTCCAGCAGCCATCACTCCTGTGTTCTAATGCTACATTGTGTTAGCTAATGGTGTTGAAAGGCTAATTGATGATTATGAAACCTTTGTGCAGTTATGTTAGCACATGAATAAAAGAGGGAGTTTTCATGGAAAACATGAAATTGTCTGGGTGACCCCAAACTTTTGAACGGCAGTGCATTTAATAATTTTAAGAGGATTATTCGGGGCATGAAAAGTTAAGGTAGCGCTGTGAATAGTAGCAGGATTACCTATCAGACTGAATCACTGCACTTACAGAGAAAAACCGGACTGAAAATCTATCAGAGAGAAATGGAGTTCTCTATGTTTTGTGTTGGATTTATTTGGTTGTAACACAAATCTGCATCTAAAGAGCAACTGCTGTCTCTTGATCGAAGCATAGATAAAAGATGGTTTTTGTGGACGATTGTTGTGAAGCCTGGGTTGGAGTCAAATTTTTGTTTTTATTCATTGAGTATATTAACTAAGCAGAATTGACAGAAGTATGTAAGTAGCAGTTGTGATAAGAGCTGGTTCAGTTCTGTAAATACTAAGTGCTTCCTGTCTTATCTCCTACAGGACAAACTATCCTGTGGGAGATAAAACAGGAACTTTTGAAAATAATCCTTTACAAAAGTAATGCTGTCTGACAATTCATTGCGGCATTTAAATCGATGCACCACCCACAACAGACCCATGTCAACCATCAACCCTTTAATCAGTACTTAGCCTGGTGTAAGTGTAGTCGGATTCTTTCAGTATCACGTTTGTCCTTTTTTTACATCTTTCCTCGATGTCACGATGTTTTCCACAAAGGTCACGGAGAAGCATTCGGAAAAAGACAGATGACAATTTTGTTATTTTATTCGTCCACAACTCCCCATCTTTTGACCCTGGGGTGGATCTGACAGAAAACACGAGGACATTTTAATCACAAGGTAGCCCTAAAACATATCCTACTTCACCATCTAATTTACTCTAAATGGGACTCAACAGGGAAATGTTTCCTGAGCTGACAGATCAAGGAAGAAGTCCGGTCATTTTCTCAGACAATCTGACTTTTTTTTGCACCCAGAGGAGTCGCCCCCTACTGGCTGTTAGAACTGAGTTTTAAGGAGCTTCTTTCAGACCAGGAGGCTGCGTCCACCTTTTATATTCACTCTGTAGTCTTGAGGAGACTCAGCTGTTGTCTTCTGTGACTCCAAATTAACACATTAAAGAAGAGACACCCTTTAATGACAAACGTAGAGATGCTACGCTGAAATACATTAAAAGACCCTGACTGACACTTTCAAAAGTCCTGTTGCCCATCTTTTTGTTCAGGATTTTACTCATTTCAGCTCTTAGATGTTTGAATGTTGAAAGTTAATTGCAGCGGTCATGGTTGGGTTGGGCCTCTTCTGCTTCAGTACTGCTGGTCTTGGTGTTAAGCAGCCCCAGACCAGGCCTCCCGGGGCAGTACCAGCTGGGCCCCATGCGGTACCAGCCCTGATACAGACCCCTCCAGCTGAGGCAGCCCAGAGCGCCCCCTAGCAGCTGAGTGGGGAACTGAGGGAAGTAAGCTAAGAGACAAAGCAGTAGAAAGATCCAGAGCGCGAGCAGGAGAACGCAGAACAGGAAGAGGATCCTCAGAGGAGCGTCTGACATCCCCCCCAGATTCAGATAAGGGCCAAACACAGCTGTTTCTTCTGCCAGCAGCAGGCAGCAAAGACACAAGAGGAAGACGTCCTCTGAAACTTCATAGCCCCTCCACAGCATCCCAGCTTTGAGGCACTCAGACTTGCTCTCGTCCTCTCGCAGCACCAGCAGAGGCTGTCCGTTGGCCACATCTGGGCCTGCGTGTAAAGATTCATAGCAGCTTCCTGTAGCGTTCTCCAGCAGGTCCAGGAGTTTGCAGAAACCAAGCCACAGGCCTCCCGCCACCCCGAGTCTGGAGAGGTGACGCAGGGAGAGGGAGAGGGAACGACGGATGGAGAAGGACAGGAGGAAGACGAAAGAGCCGACGAAGACGCATGTCCAACCCCAACCGGAGCGAAGGAACATCCTGCAGAAGGACATGAGAGCAGAAAAGTCAGAGACTGCAGGAGGGACAAATCATGGTCTGTTGTGCTGAATATTAAAAGTTTTAGGACTTTACTGGCACGTTAACAAACAGTAATATAATTACATACAAGCAACAATTCTGAGATGACTCCTACTCAGTTTTTAAACTCTGTCTTTGTCATTAAGTTTCAAAGTAAGAATCAAAAATTTAATGCCAGATTAATTTAAGAGTTTTGACTTTACACGGCTTCTTTTTTCTTTACGTATCGAAGAGGATTGTGGGTCAGAATGGCCAGAAAAGCACACTGGCTTGCATATTGCAAAATCTGACCGGATGCAGTTCGACATCTGGGAAGTTCTGGAATACTGCATATGACAAACTATGCATTGGGACATACTAAGTCTTTTTCCGGTGTACTATATAGTATGGAAATATGGATATTGAAACGCAACCATAGGGATGATGGAAGATGGCAGGATTATACCTGCAGTCTACGTCTGGAGAGTCAGACTAGTTTTGATCTAATCTCGCTGCTTTCATCTTATTTGAATGTTGAGTAGTGAAGTGTTGAACTGCTAAACAGATATTTTCCCCAGGAGTTAGAGCAGATCAAACCAGAGCCAGAAGGAGAGTGAATATTAGATTTACTTCCATCTAATGAATATAAATATGACTCCAAATAAACACTAATGCTGTTCTGTGTCTGCTGAACATGTAAATACACACCTGTTTGCATGTTTGTCATTGCAACTTAGTAAGATGATAAAATGACAAAGGAATCATTTAATGCTGCTTTAAGTTAAGTGGCTTCCATGTTTATCTCATTTCTTGTCAATGTGAAGGGATAATACAAGTGTATTTAGTTACACATTAGATTATTAACTGCACAAAGAGTATGTTTGGCATCAGTGATATATTAGTAGTAAGGAATTGGAACACAGCTACTGTCAGAAAGTGGAAAAACCTTAAGTTCCAACTTGGGGTTGTTGCAAATAAATGATGGTGGTTGGGCCCATCCTGGGAAACTGGTGAAAATGACTCTGGTGTTCTCTAATGTCAACAATTTAACACAGAGGATGAAACCTTGTCAACAGGACAGGAACTAACCAAATAACCAAAACACTTGAGTGTTCCAATAACCAGAGCATATTTTGTTCTGTATGCTCTGTGTTTAATTTGTAAGCTTTTCTTTATAACACAGGCAGGATGGAGGCCCCCTTACTGCAGCTCCTGTATCAGATCCAACTGAACGGAACAATAACACAACTGGGCTGAAGTGGAGTGTAAACTGGAAGTGGTCTCACCTGTACAGGAAGTGGCTTCTCTTGGCGAAGATGCTGTGCTGAGACACCCAGAAGCTGAGTGCAGGACCGAACATCACCATCGCCGACAGCAGCAGGTGGAAGTGCTGCCGGAACGCGGTGTTACCCAGGAACCTGGCCGCCAGGTCCGTCAGGACCACCAGCACCGTGTTGAGGAACATCTGGACCCAGAACCCAACTCTGACTAGATCTAAGCTGAAGTATGAAGGTCACCTGCTGCTGGCTCTGAATGCAGCAGTGTGTTTGTGTAGATTATCCACCCCAGACTCAGGAGCATGCACTGTTTCATGTGATAAGGCTAAAATCCTCTACAGAATGCACTTAACACACTGTTGACTGGGGGTGACCTCTCTGTAAATAAGAGCTACTCAGCATTTTATGTTGTCCGTTCATGTGCACCAGAATGGAGCAGAAAAGTGTAAAAACAAGTCTTCTTGCAACTGAACTAAATTATATCTTTCAAAGTCTGAGATCAGATCCTTTGTTGCATTGATGGTTGTTGGTGGCTGATTCTGTAGAAATCCAAAGCTGCTGGTCGTCCAGTAAAAACAGGTGAAATCCACCGCTGTTAGCTGCTATCTTTCTGCATCCATGCGTAGAGTTTGAACTGTACAACATGAATGAAATGACAACTGGCTTCCAGCATTCCCCAGATTCCAAATGAGTGCCCACTGTGAAATCCAGCCCTGAAGTTCTCCAGTCCAGCAGCACTTCTGCTGACTCAGAGCAGCATGCTAACACAGCTAACTGCTTGTAGCTTCAGTGTAGTCCAGCTGCAGCTCGGTAAACCCTCTCTCCTCGGTATTTGTAGCTGCTGGTAAAAGAGAGTTGAGCTGTTCTCTGATTTAACGCAGCGGGTTCTCCTTTCAGTTTTCTTGCTGTGCAGCGACTGTCATTGTCCAACCCTCCAGGCTGCTTCTGCAGAATTTAAATGTCCACTGCTGTGATCCACCCTGAGATGTCCAACAGTTGTAGCTTCAGAATAGTCTTCAAACTATCTTCATTATAACTGTAGCTTCTCTACTCTTCTCCCTGTCACTGACACCTCCCCTCTCCACCACACACATATAAAAATACAGAGCATGTTCTCGCCCTGTCATATGTCTGCAGGCCTCCTGAGGTAGCTGAAGGTTGAAACGTTAACAGAGATTCCTTGGTGTTAATGTGGGCGTGTCAGGGTTTCTGACTTATTTCACTTTAACACAGAGCAGAAGTTAGAGGCTGAGCAACGCTGAGAAGAGCAGTGTCATGAATTCAGTGTCATCAATTAAATGCAATATGCCACATTCACATTATGTGTGTGTGTTTGTGTGTATTAATAGCAGTAACCTTTGTACTGTATCTGGGCTGAGACTCAGCTGTTGCAGCCGTCTCTGTCAATCAGTGGGAGGTAACACACTTTACCCACATTTACTATCCTTTCTCTTTTGCTGTGATATCAGGTTATAAAAATAGTGTTTGGGTTCAACAAACAAATGAATGGCACAGTATAGTTTGGTGATTGAAGCTTCAATAGTGGCAGCTGGTCGGTCACTGTTCAGCAATGTGAAAAAACACACAATCGATGTGATGATCTAGAAGCAGGTTATTGATCAGAAATCTGGCAGTCAAACATGCCATATTCAGTCTCTGGTAAAGTTTTTTTAACGGGTACATTAGCAGATGGGGGCTAATGTGTGTATATTTATCTGAAATTGTGAAAAATGTATGTTTGGTGTTATGTTGTTTGATGTGTGGCCGTGATAACGACAGGATTTACTGAATGGTTAGAAATGTCCAATGGTATGTTGGGACTCACCACTAAAAGAATCCAAAATAGAACTCTATGGCAGAATTCAGTAAGGTCAAAGATGACAATTGTGTGACACATGTTCTGCCCCCTTCAGAAAACCAGTAGTCTCCTTAACAACAGCTGTGAACCAGTCAATTGTGCTGGTGCACTGATTCAAGCAAGGTGATGTAAAAACTGCATGCACTGTGGAAGTATAAACTGGTTATTGAAAGTGTCTAGCACTAGTGCTGAAAACGCAGCAGATGAGTGTTAACGCCCTTCCACCCACATCGACCCAATGGCAAGAAACAACATTTGTCCGGGAGGGTGAGGGTCGAGCCTGTCTCGCCACCTCAAGACCAAGACCTGGCCAGCTGAGAGGAGCTTGTGATTGGAGGATGCTGTACAACCTGGACCAAAAGCTCTGCTTCCCACCTGAGATTGCATCCACCAAACTACGACCAGACCTGGTGCTATGGTCAACTTCGCTTAGGCACCTTTACATCATTGAGCTCACAGTGCCCTGGAAATGGGAGTACACAGGAAGGCCCACCACAGGTGATCAAAGACCTCTCCAGAGCTACTGAAAAGGGAAGTCAGTGGCTGTGGATGAAGAACAAGGACTACACCTGGGCCTTCAATTGAGTAGATGGCATCTAGGGGGTGAACCTGGGACACTGGGATTCACTGCTGAACCCTCTGGAGGTGTCATGGGCCTGTCAGCGAAACACAGGGGAAGGCGGGCGCCCACTTGATAACCCAGAAGATGCCCTCACTCACTGGACCATCCTACAGAGTCTTAGGCGTCGCATGTATGCAAGAAGGGATATCAACATCTAGTCCTACACAACAGATCAAAACATATTTTGGGGCAAAGTCACCCAGTGGACAACATGGAATGTGGTTCCAACTCTTCTTCAGATGGGCCGACCCCACAACTGGGTGATGGTTTGGGTTATGCTAGCAGCAAATCCGGCTGTGACAGAGATTCCAATCAAGAAGCTTAAAAAGAAGTGTAAAAAGTGGCTGAAATTTGAACAAAAATGTTCATTTGAGAAGCACATTAACTACTGGACTGAGACCACCTTGTTTCTGCCTACATCACCAACATGCACACTGTTAAAGAAAGGTCAAGGCATGTTTGACTAATATGACTTCTGGCTTAATTAGAATTAAATATCCCGCCTTTCTTTCTTTCTGTCAGAAGATGCAAGATTTTGGGCTAAGGGACTTGAGCTTTGTCAATCACTCTGACTTCAAATTTGCCCTGAATTCATTACACATTAGCCCCTAAAATTCCAACATTCTTTGAGATGTATTTGCTATATTTACACGAGATTCATGTCATTGGTGTCTTAATTTTTTCTTCCTATTACTATAATCAATTACTGTCCCATCCTGTACCTTGTAGCTCTGAAATGTCTGACTCAGCTGAGCGCTCCTGTGTGTCAGTTTGGGTTCTGAAGCTGCTGCTGTTCGTACAGAAATAAATCCTGAGCTGGTTTCCAAGTGTTAAATGTCTTCCGGCTCTTTCTTCGGACCACATGCTGAGAAGTGGAGCAGTCAAGTCAAATATCTTAAGTTACTGCATTTGTTTTTCATCTATAAATACTGAGACAATGTCTGAGAACACCAAATTACTGTTAAAAGTTCACTGACGGATCTATAATTAACAGTCAGCTACTGTAAGATTGTGACCTGAATTGCATGTGTCAAATAGTCAAACTTTTCTGTTTCATTCCTCCAGCCCCCTGCAACCCACTACAGGATAACGCAAGTATAACAAAAGGATGGGCGAACATTAATCTGACATGTTTCAGACTCACATTAAAAGCTATATTTTGACAGATATGTCACTTTGTTATGTAATAAATACATGTTGGCACACCTTGATCCACACTTGCAGTGCCACCTGGGCGCCGATGTGTGATGTTTAAAAACCCAAACCACCTGCTGTCCTCAGGAAGCATCACTGATGACATGTCCAGGTGCATAAACATGACGTACTGTATCTGAAAAGAAGTGCAACAGATATCCTATGATACTAGTGAGATACCAAAAAAAAAACTGACTAAAGACACGTAAACTAGTTCTTCAAACTCTAAAGTTTTCATTATGGAGCAATCTCTGTGCAGAAATTTGAAGAAAAACCTGAAACAGTAGAAACCTCTTTGTAAAAAGTAATTTTACTGCCAATAATACTTCTATGGACACTATGGGACTGGAACAGCACCTCCTAGAATAACATCGAGCTCTAATATGTGTTCACTCTCATTTCACATTTCAGTAGATGCAGTGCTGCTGACATCTGCTGGCACTGAGGTAAAAATGGATAATACAGTGGAAGAAAACTAGACTATAGAACAAAAAGAAGTAGCAACTGGACATGTTACTGGAAACAGTAGTACTCTCAGTACTTCTGTACATACTCAGTAGATACTGGGTGAACAAAGTCATTATAGTACAACATATTTCATAGTTAAAATATGCTATCGCTACTTTAAGCAAAAAAAAATCTCTTCAAACTGAGGTGGAAGAATCATTGAAGAACATATTAAATAGATGAGTTATGAGGTACTCACAAGTGCTGATGCGCAGCCGTGTAGTTCTATAGTAGAAAACTGGAAAAAAAATGTACGCGTTGTTCCTCAAAAAAGTGAAAATGTGTTTAACATTTGCTCATAGCAGCTATCAGAATACTTCAACACAAAAACTGGTGTCTGATCTGATCTAAACCCCTGGGAAGATATATTTTATAAAGCAGAACTCTGACCAGCTGCAACATACATTGACTAAATTAAGGAGTAACAAAAAAAGGAAATATTTAAGAAATCAATATAAAAGAGGAATGTATAGTTTCTATAGGTTTGTCTTTTGTCTCCATGAGTTCTCCATGAGTTCATTATTTTGTACTCTACTCACTGTCTTCTCTACAAATATATCTACAGTATAATTTATTGGAGCCCAGATACAGTGAGAACAGAAGAAGCCCTGAGAAGTTTGAGTGATGATAGATTAAAAAATACTGACACTCTGTGGATGGCCTGTGACATTACATTACTGTGAGGAGGCTTACACTCATGAGTAATGGAGAACATGAAATAATTTAACCATAACCAATACTGGTCTGACCCGGCCCTTACTCTAAGTGTTTACTGTAAAATTAAATACATTTCCCAACAGGGAGTTGTTTTTCATTATGCTGCATGTTTGTGTTTGTATCCCTACATCGATACAAGAACACACATACATTTGCTAATATGTCATATCTAACTTTAGCAACAGTGCTGTTGTCCAAACTCCTCTAATAACCAGGTCACATGGTGCATTTCTATGTTATGAAAGTGTGTGCTGGTATAACTCAGAGCCAGCTGCTCAGTTTAGCACTCAGACATACAGCGCTTTCCCTTTACCCCACCTGGTCGAGGCAGAAGTCTGCCCTCCCTGAGCCTGGTTCTGCTGGAGGTTTCTTCTTGTTAAATGGGAGTTTTTTTTGTTAGAGCTGCTCAGATGGAACCTTCGGGGTTGCTGAGTTTCTCTCTGTAAGGTGTCATTGCAATGTCTGTACCTCATCACATGAAGCATCCTCAGGTGACTTGCATTGTGAAATGGTGCTATATAAATAAAAACAAACTGAACTTTAGAAACATGCTTTTGTAGTGATGGTTGTTTTAATGTCTCTAATGTACCATCAACCAATCATGACTCAAGGGAACATAAGCAGTAAGAGCCACTTTGGTCAAATGCACAAAGCACACCTCCTGAAAAATTACATCTTCAAACATCTGAGGACTTTGAGCATCGCAGAAGTGTGTGACAGACCACATCTAGTTATTACTGTGAAAAAAACACGACAGCAGCAAAACACACAAAATGTTTAAAGCTGTTTAGGAAGTAATGCACTGTAGCTAATGATTAACTGTTTCTAAATGTGTGTACAACTTATTAAACGTGAACCAAAGGGACTCATGAGCTTATCCCAATCCAATTATTACAAACTTTCACCTGCTCTTCACTGCTGATATGCTCAACTCCATAGCACATCAGCAACAGTGACGTTAAAAAGTACATTCGTTCCATAGAACTTTCAACACATTTGAACAAGCCTAACCCTTAGTTATCTCTGAAACATTGCTGAGATAAAGGTGCTGTGTTTAAACAAATGCCATATAACTGAAATACTAGCAAGGCTGCATTACAGCATGGTACAAATGGGTTGTTGTTGTTTCCGGTCCGTGTATATTTTGGCAATTGGATTTTCCGTTCTGAAAAACAAAAAACTAGTGGTTATTTGATTTTCATTTTAAGATACAAAAAATAAAATTGAAATACAAGGCGTTTTTCCTTTTCATGATCAAAAAGGGATATACGGAATTTTAACAATGCTTTGATTTTCATTTTATATTTAGAATAACAAAAAAATAAAATCAGTAAGAGACAGAAACGAAAAAGGTCAGTTTTTCATTTTCTGAGACCGGAAGTGGTCATCAGCAAGTGTGGAGCCAAATGACAACAAGATTCTCAGAGGGCAGAGCCAGAGAGCAGTGATTGGTCAGACCATAGATATATACAGAAGACAGCGCGCTAGTATCTAGTCTTCTATATATACACTATATTGCCAAAAGTATTCGTTCACCCATCCAAATAATCAGAATCAGGTGTTCCAATCACTTCCATGGCCACAGGTGTATAAAATCAAGCACCTAGGCATGCAGACTGCTTTTACAAACATTTGTGAAAGAATGGGTCGCTCTCAGGAGCTCAGTGAATTCCAGCATGGAACTGTGATAGGATGCCACCTGTGCAACAAATCCAGTCGTGACATTTCCTGGCTCCTAAATATTCCACAGTCAACTGTTCTTTTCCTGATGTGTGTATACATTATTTTGGCTGACTCTGACTCTGTGAACCTATTGAGAACAAAATTGTCATTTAATTGTTGCTCTGAAAGCTCCTTTAGGGAAAACTGGCTATTGTTCTGCTTTGAAACAAACTGCTGTTGAGGTCTGTGTTGTCAGGTTTAACCCCACAGTTTCTGAATGAACTGAGTTTTTTTTCCTGATCAATGTGGACGTTATAATTGATGGTAACATTTACTGATCATATAATCAGCATGACAATATAACAGTATTACATTCTGACCACCTGATTAATACTGTGTTGGTCCCTTTATGCTGCTAAAACTCCTCTGACCCTGTGGTTCATCAGAACAACAGACAGTATGCATTCAAGGTGAGATCTGAACATTTGATCTGGAACAGGAATTCAATAACGGCAGCATGAGCTTCATTTCAGTCTGTAGCTGCTGAATTCATGGATGAATCATCTGGCACTAGAGAGGAAGACTGTCAAACATCCACGTCAGCTGATGGAGGTCCAAGAGTCTCACCGAACAAACAACCTACAGAATGAAGACCTCCAATCTGAGTGGACGGCCTCCTATTCAGTCACATATGTGAATAAATGCCTCTAAGTTGATTTGTTTTCTAAAATAAATCTAGTTTGAGTCCTAATCTATGCTTGTGTGTTTGCTTCTTTACACCGCTGTTAACAGTTTAGGCTGTTAGATTGTTCCAGATAAGACAAGTACAAGATACTTCAGAGCCGTTCTACCACGAGCCTGACAGGAAGAACTCCAACAGCTACTGAATGTTTCTGTGGTTCCCTCAAGGCTACAGGAGGAGTCCTACGAGGACGAGCCGGTCCACCTGATGGTGGCCAGTCGCTGCGGTTCAAAGCCAACACCGACTACATGGACTTCTACTGGACCACACGGAGGCCTTCAAACCGGACCAACAAGTTCAGCGACTCCCCGACTCGTGGGTCTGAGGACGCCGCCGAGCCTCGGTCCAGCCAGCCTCCTGTCTGTGGGTGTTTGAGTGCTGAGAGGTTTGTGGATGCATGTGAACGTATCTGTGTTGAAACAGCAGCTTTGGACTCACTAACGCAGGGAAAAACCAAGAGCTCCTTTATTTGTGACTTCCACGAAAAAAACTGATGAAAATAAGTTTGCCAGGGTTCTGACTGATAACAGATTATTAAATCATGAAAATAACAGTTTAAATATTCCTTCAAACAATCCTTTTAGGTCTACATTTCCTTTACACTGACTTCTTGGTATATGTACAAGTGTTTTGGGTGGAATATACCAAAAAGCCCAATGTTCAAGGGTTCTTCTGGGAATATACCATTAAACCAACCTTTGAGGTAAATGTTCCAGGATGTTGGGGAGAATGTACCATTTGATCAACCTTTTAGGTCTACATTGGAAGATTTTGGAGTAGAATATTACTCCAAACCATCTTTTAGGTCTACATTTAAGGTGGAATACTCCTTTACACCAAGATTTTTTGGTCTACATTGAAGGATTTTAGGTGGAATATTCCTTTGATTGAACTTTTTAAGTTTATGTTCAAGGATGTTGGGTGGAATATACCATCAGACCAACCTCCAAGGTCTACAGTAGTGAATTTTAGGTGGAATATACCATTAAACTCACCTTTTAGGTCTACAGTGGAGAATTTTAGGTGGAATTTTCTTCCAAACCATGTTTTAGTCTACATTTAAGGATGTTTAGGATGGTATATTCTTCCAAACCAACTTCTCAGGTCTACATTTCAGGTGGAATATTCCTCCATACTAACTTTTTTGGTCTACATTGAAGGATTTTTTCGAAACCACCCTTTCGGGTCTATATTTGAGGTTTTAGGTGGAATATTCCTTTTAAACAGCCCCTCAGGTCTCTCTGAGGATTTTGGATGGAATACTCAGTTAAACCAACATTTTAGGTGCATGTCCAAGGATTTTTGGTGGAATGTTCCTTTAAGGTGGATGTGCGAGGACCTTGTAGGTGGAATACTTCCTGAAACCAACCTTTTAGGTCAACATTCAAAGATTTAAGGTGGAATATTCCTTTAAACCAACCTAAATTTCATGTTTTGATTATTATCAAGTGAGAAACCTCAATCCAGACTCCTCATAATGACGTTTGAGATTTATGCTGCTGTTACTTGTTTAGTCCAGACTAAATGACAGAAATCCACAACTGTAATTTTATTTCAGGACTTGGTTATTAAATGTCAAAACAATCCATGTGACTCTAAAAACTCAACAGCTTTACAAACTCTAAGATTAAACTCTCCACAAGGATCCAAAATAAGTTGGACTTCTACATGAGAGCTTTAATTATTCTTCATCTACTTCCTGAAAAGTTTGGTCAATAAAAAAGACAAAAACTAATATTTTCAGCTGAACTAAAGACAGACTTTGTGATTTTTCTGCTCACATGTTGTGTTGTTGTAAACTTCCTCTTTCAAATAAATATCCTCCTAACCCCCTGGAAACCAGCGTTTGTCCTGTTTTTGTGTTGCTCCTCGGTGACCCTAGACAGCCGGGTCGTAATGTTTTTTGAGCAACACACCATACTATGACGTTTTTACAATGATGGTTCTACTATGGAACCAGTTTGACATGTTCAGGTGTTCTTTGTGTGAAAACTCAGAGATTTCAGGTATCAGAAGATGGTTTTCAACTTTCTTTGTTAACTTTCTGCTTCAACTTTAAACTGAATTTCCTTGACTAAGCCAGCCCTCTGGACTTCCAGTAAGCTGTGTTCCTATTGGCTGTCCAGGTGGCTGCTTGGTGCTATCAGGAACACCTGAGCAGCTTGGTGTTATCAGGAACACCTGAGCAGCTCAGTGTCTTCCTGCTTTATTTAGCTGCAGACAAACATTTCCTCCGTTTCTCTTCACCACAGAACCGGGTTTGGCTCCGTTGCTTCAGTTTGTTCTTTAGGCGTTGGCTTGCAGCTTCCAGCATTAAAATCATCTTTAATGTGTTTCTTGGTGTGTTTTAGGACTTTGTACTAGATAGTTGTCTTGGTAAATGTGGTTCTTTAGCCACAGTTAGCACATGGGGCTAATGTGTGCAGTGATTAGTGGATTTGGTGCAGCTGAGTTGTGTCTTTATCTTGGCTGTAGTGAGTCTTTAGAGGTTTTTGGTCAGGCACATTCTGTATTCTTGTTTGAGAACCAGCGTTGGTTGTCCAGAAGGTAAGAGTTCCTGTCCTGATTCTCTGTTCTCAGAGGTTCTCTGGTAGGCTGCAGGAGACTTTAGCGTTTGGGTTGTGCTAGTTTGGTTTTTGTATGGTTTCATTTGGACGACTATCTTGAGGCTCCTCCGTGTGGTTTAGTGAGGTTTTCTGCAACAGTTCTACAAAGCAACCTGCAGCAGAAGAGACTTTCAGAGTTTTTAGGAAGTTCTGGATACCAGACCTTACAGCAGCAGAAACATTTGTCAGCAGTTTGAGCAGGAGAAGGTGAGCTTCAGAGTAGAAATGAGATGGAAACCTTCTTGACCCGTGTGGTGAGGTCCTGTACCAAGAGTTTGAGCAGGTTGTGAAGAGTCTGTAGTTCTTTGGTCTGAAAGCACAAGAAGAGTCGACTCATTAAAGAAGAAAACAGGAGATATTGTTGGTTCTTCTGTCGCTCTGCAGTTTCCTTAGACTGAATATCAAGTTTATATTTTAAATGATTTCCCATGTGAGCCCAAGAAGACTTCAATAAACTCCCTCCATCCCCTGGACACAACAGATTTTATTACCATGTTAAATCTTTTTTTTTTTTTTTTTTTTTTTTGAGTTTTAATCATAGTTTTAGCATAGTTTTTTTTCTCTTTGCTTGTTTAGTTTTGTCATCTGTGTGAAAGGTGCTAAACAAATAAAGTTGAATTGATAAACTGAATAATTGACTAACTCATGATTGTGACAACAGAAGTATTTTCATTGTGATTTAAGGGTTTATTTCATTTTTAAGGTTGGGGTTAAAATCTTGACAGAAAAAGAAGATTAAAGAAATAAACTACATAACAAAAAGCAATTAAATCAAAGGGGGAAAAAATTAATACAATAAAACTTTTAAAAAGGTTTATTATTAAAAAGTATTTTTTGAATGTTTAATTATCGAAAATATTTTATCTGTAATTTTTAATATTTGTATTTGAAAAATTTTGTTTAATTTCATAATTACATGTATTGTATCTTGTTTAATTATCTAATTTAATATTTTGTCTGTTTAATATAGTTAAACATTAAATACAAATAAATTCTATTAAACAAACAAAATATTGAATTAGATAAACAAGATACAATACATGTAATTATGAAATTAAACAAAATTTTTCAAATACAAATATTAAAAATTATAGATAAAATATTTTTGATAATTAAACATTTAAAAAATACAATTAAACAAGAAGAATATTAAACATTTAAAAAAATACAAAACATTTAATTAGATTATTAAACCTTTAAAAAGACAAAACATTTAATAAAAAAATGTTTAATTAGAAAATTAAATCTTAAAGACAATACAACTTATAAATAGGAATTAAACAGAAAATACAATGAAGCATTTAAAAAGAAAATTAAACATTAAAAGGTGGTAAAACATTTAAAAAGAAAAACCTTGAAGATTTGATCGAAAAATTAAACATTGGGAAAGAAAAGGAAATTTTTCAAACAAGCCCATAAAACATTTGAAAAAACAACAATTAAACATTAAAAAGACAAAACATTTCGAAATCAAATCAGACGTTAGAAAAGAATAAAAGGTGAGAAAAGAGCAAAACTAAAAATTTATGAAGAATCAAACTAAAGACAAAACATTTGAAAAGACACCAGTTAAACTTTAGAAGATCAAATTAAACAGAAGCGACAATAAAACAATCAAAAAGAGCAAAAACATAAAGGTCTTAAAGCGTTTTCTAGTCTGAAACGAAAACATCAAGTTGTTTCTTCAAACATTTCCTCTTTCTATGTTCTTGGTTTGATTGTGGACAGATTTACTAAGAACTCATTTCAGAAAACTGCTTTCCAGATAAAGTCTACTAGTAGTCGAAGGCATTGATCAAACTAATGTTACCTTCTGATCTCCACAAACTTTACTGTTCAGTGAAGAGAATCAAAGTTTGTTGAGGATTTCTAAAAAACCCACAGGTGAATGTCTGAGAAGAACTCAGATGGATGGTCTAAATGTGAAATCAAGACTCATGGTCACAAGTTTTAAGGCTTCTGTTAACCAGAAAGTTCAAACTAACAGAGAAGTACTGAGAAACTTTTAAAATTTCAGTCCTCAGACTGTCTGAAGGTTCAAACTAACAGAGAACTACTCAGGAACTTAGAAGATATCAGTCCTCAGACTGTCTGAAGGTTCAAACTAACAGAGAACTACTCAGGAACTTAGAGGATTTCAGCCCTCAGACTGTGTGAAAGTTCAATCTAACAGAGAACTACTGTGGGACTTAGAAAATTTCAGCCCTCAGACTGTGTGAAAGCTCAGGTCCTGAGGACTCGGGAGGTGTGGAGGCTTTGGAAAGTCTTGGAACTGAGGGTTCAACCCTCCAGCACAAAGGCTGAAGTCCAACCTCCTGAGAAAAACGGTCGAGTCGAGACTCTAGTTAAAAAAAAACTCGAAAATGACAAAAAATAGATGATAAATGCGCAAAAAAAAGAAGAATTAGTATCTGAGCAAATAGCTCAGGGGATAAGAAGACAGACTCCCAAGCGGAGGGTCGCAGGTTCAAGACCCACTGCTGACTGCTTTCTTTGTTTGTCTTTGTCAGAATTTTGATAAAATTTAAGAAGGGTCTGGTCTTGAACCAGCGACCTGCAGCTCCATAGGCAAATCCTTAACTCACTGAGCTACAGATCAGTTAAAAAGAAATAAATTCGTCGTCCCTTTGGCATCGCAGTTTCCGAAGTGACCACATGGGCGGTGCCAAGGCGGAGTCTGGGTGGAGTCAGGGCGGAGAGTAGGCGGGGAGGTGGGTGGCGGCCTCACCCCTCTACTCCCCCACCTCCCCCCACCACCCACCACACCTTCCCCCGGCCGACGAGTTCTTCGAGTCTCCACGAGTTCTTCGAGTCTCGACGGGTTTTCCCGAGTTTCTGGAGTTTCCACCAGGTCGGAGGCAGAACAAGTTGTCATGAAGAGATGTTGAAGTCGGCTAGGATGGACTGACTTTTTACAGCGACTAGAAGGAAGACGACTTGAAGAGCAGGTCTTTAACCACCATCCATAAAATCCATGGAGTCGACTCCAGAGAAATGAAGGAAGGTCAACTTTTATCAACCTCCATCCAGATGTTCAACTTGATATCTTTGACATTTTTAGCACCACAAACCTTTAGTATCACACTTTATTATCCTTTACTAGGACGTTAATGGAATCCACCAGCAGATTTAGTTTTTGTTGAGAAACTTTATTCTGTTGTCGTGGGACTGCAGTATTTAAAACTCTTCCTTCTATTTGACTTCATGTTTATTAGTTTTAATGGAGAAACTTATTTTAGTTGTCGATTAGTCTCTTAAAAACCAAATAATAAATTGGATTAGTCAAGAGGTTTAAATTTCTTACTTTGTCATATTGTAAATATGACAAAAAAATATAAAAATAAAGCATCTTGAGACAATTTGACCTGTAATTGGCGTTATATAAAATTGAATTAAAATTGTATGTATCTTGTAATGTTGGAGTAATTCAGCCATGTATGTTGGAAAACACATTTTCTTTGTCCATTAATCTGTTGATTGTTTTCTCCACTAATTCATTTCTTGTTTTGGTTTATAAAATATCAAACCCAAATATATTCAGTTTACTGTCATAAAAACCAAAAAGATTTACATTCATGATGCAGGAATCAGGCAGTTTTTCACTTATCTTAGTTTAGTCAGAAAGATAGTTGATAATGTGTGAACTGTTGCAGCTTGTGAGCCGCAAAAGGTTTTAATCTTTGGGCCGAGCGTCAAAAAACATTTAGAAACCAACATCAACAAAACACTCAACAAAGATTTGAACATCATTAAAGGGAAATCCAACTTTTGCATGACAATGTCTAATGAAAGGACATTTATTTCCAACGTAAATGTGTGATATTCATCCTCCGGAGCTTTCTCTTCACATCGTCTTCCACCTGGACTGGTTTGGTCGGGAGCATGTGCAACAAACATTTGAAAAACTGCACTTTAACATCAATGAATGACATTGAAGTTTAATCTCTACATAAATGAGACTGAGTCTGGATGTGCTGCTCTGTCATTAACTCCTAAGTTTAGGGAAAGTTCAAACAAAAGAGGACAGTTCAGATAAGACTTGAGAATGAGCTTATTTTGAACAAACATCTCAGACTTTCTGAGCTTCAGCACCTCTAGCAAGATATTTTAACAACAAGCAACTCAAGAGATCCAGAAGTTGGAGAGAGTTAGCTTTAGCTGAGCCAAAGAACATGTGGGACGCTAACCTAGCAAACATTTCAGACTTTTCTCTGTGAATTCTGAGAAATAATTTACTATTTAATGACAGAGCTACACATCTTAACTCAGTCTCATGAAAACAGACTCTAATTCAGTGTCATCCATCCATATTAAAGTGCAGTTACCCAAAATGTTTGTTGCATGAGCTCCAACAAAACCTGTCCAGGTAGAAGTTCACTTTGACAAACAGGAAGTGGACAATTCCAAGCAGATTTATAGAAGGGGGAACCGGACTGTACTAAGTGTGGTGGAGTATAAAGGGGTGTTTTGTGGGTTTTTAAGGCTGATAATGATTATTAGTGAGACATTTGGAGTAGATATTCATTTGCAGTAAATGAAAGTATTTAAAATCTTGGAGTTAAACTTACAAGAACACAAACTCTAACAGAAAACTTTGTTGATATGTTTTTGTTTTGTTTACAGATGTTAAGTTAAAGGAGTTTTATTCGTGACGTATAACCAATCAAATCACTCCAGAAGACAGAGCGACCACAGGTAGATAAAGGTTCAGAGCCAAAGTAGCACCATTTTAAAATGTATTTATTACCATAAATCAGTAAAAAATAAAATACTGATAATCAGTAAATCAGTCAGCCCACAATTACTACAATTCTACAATGTATGTCTCTTTCCTTTGACTTGTTATTTGTACAATATACGATGTATATGATGGCATTTTTTCATACCAAAGACTATACTATGATGTTTTCTAAGAGACATACTATGCTAAACTATAGGCTTTTTTAATTGACATATTACTATGACATTTTTTTTGTTTTAGTTTTTTTTGTTGTTTTTTAGCAACATATAAAAATTTGAAGTTTTAAAAACTACTATACTTTTACTTGTCCAATTAAATATTATTCTATGGCTTTTTTTAGACGACATACTCTGATGTTTTCTTGAATAACATACTATTTTGACAATATCCTGCACTATGACATTTTTTGAACCACATATCATACATGACAATTTTAGGCAACATCCTATCATTTTGCGCTTTTTGAACCACATAATAATCTATGTTTTGTTTTTTTTCTTGCCAACATGCTGTACTATGAACTACAGGCCATACTATGTTATTCTTGAAAAGTATACTATACTTTAACATTTTCTGAACTACATCCTATACTATGGCGTTATACACAGAGTGCTTTGGTTACATGTTGATTTATAATCTAGATTTTTTTCTGTTTTGTTTTTTGACAGGATTACCACAGACCTGACCGTGAACACTGCTGACACCCACCTGAGGGAGACGCTGCCTAAGATCTCAAGGCTGCTTGGTCGTGGTCTTTCTGGCCCTGCTCCAGAACGCCTTCATCAACTATGTCTTCTTTTGAAGAGGCCCTCAGATGCTGCAATCTCTGACCTTAAGGAGGAACTGCTACTTTCACTCTGTAATGAGACGGCGGTTATTTTAAAGACCCAGCTCCTGGTGGCTTTGAGTGAAAACTTAACATCCATCAAAACGGAATTACAGTTAAATCTGAGCTGTCGATCAGTATTTCAAACATCAAGTCCGACCCGGGTGTCCTAAAGCACGCTGTGGGTGAAACGGAAACTTCACTCTCCACAAGAGCAGCACTGATGTCCTCCTCATCCTTCCAGTAATAACAATAATGCTGCAGATTCAGCTCCTCTCCTCATAATACAACTTGTCTTGTGACTGTTCAGTATTTACATTTCACTGTCAGCAACACATTAGTTATTTCATCCATTTATTTGATGTTTACACATCTTTACAGTTCACAATAGTTAAACAATGTAGTTTTTAAATGTGCAAGAAAGGGAATAATGAAGGTCTTGCCCTGAATGTCTTGATGTTTTAATGTAGCATATCTGCTATAAATAACATGGAATTTATAGATTGTATTTCTGCTCCAACAGCAGAGATGAAGTTAAAGGTGATAAATGGAACTTGTGAATACTAAGAACAGAGAATAATAAACTGGTGAAAGAGACGATCTCAGCTTCCATCAGAGGAAGTTAAACTGGAAGTGCTTCACTGAGGATGTCGTCAATTCAGTTTCCTTCTTCACAACCAGATGAGGTTTTCCTTCTGTTGGCTTCACTCAGAAGATCCTCACAGTGAAAATGAGACACCTGAGATGAAGACAGAGGTCACAATATCAGCATCAACAGCAGAGATTCATTTTAAAGTATCCCTGGAAAGATTTCCTCTGTCATATACAGTTTTCCAAGCACTGAAAGACAGAAAGGGCTGTAGTCACTTTAACTTTAAGGGAGAGGATTTTATTATTCAGTTTCTCTGTGCTGTAATTTAACTGTAGTGTTCATCATTACTTTGGTCATATTCTGGGAGGTTATTTTTCTAATCTGCACTAAGATGCACTACAACATGTGAATCAGTCATTCAACAATGTTAACGACTAGAGAGTAGACTTACTGTTTTCTCCAGTTTAACTTCAGAGACTCAGCAGATATTCAGGACTACTGACAACACAGAACCTTAACCTCACTGTTTTAATCACATTTAGGTTTTCTAAACGTTACATTAATGTGAACCAGCGTCTCCATGAACAGTTTTATTAACTAAATGTACAACATTACAGTAACACAACACACTTCAGCTGTTTACATGAAACTCAACACAAACATCGTTAGCTTGATGCTACCTTAGCTTTAATCAGGCTACAACTGAGCAGCTAGCTCGGTTAGCATCGCTAACATTAAAACTAATATTTACTGGATGCTAACTCTCTTCTCTGGTCAACACACACAGAAATAAACTCCACCAACATCCGGAGTGCATGGCACACATTATATGTGACACTGAAGCTGCATATAAAGTGCATTAAAAGCGGCACCGATACGAAAATAAACATTAACTTACCGAACTATCAGAGTCCTTTCAGTGTCTGCTGGTAGAATCAGCTGAAGGCAGAAAATTGGTTAAAAGAAGCCAATGGGCAGAAAAACTGTCTGTGGAAAATGTGCTGCTCCACCGATAAATAAACCAACAGTTATTATATCAGAATTAATCCAAACGAGGAGAGCAGAGTCTCTGCTGCCTCCTCCATAGGACCTGTCAATCATTCCAGACCAGACTGTCAATCAAGTAGCCCCGCCCCCTGGCTCCGCAAAATTTTAACGCTCTAAAAAAAATTCAATATTGATTTATTTTAAGATCAGCCACCTGATCTCTCATTTTGACCATGAAAACTAACGAAAAAAAAAAAACTTATATCCAGTCTATGCACCGTACTCTGTTTGGCTCCACACTTGCTGATGACCACTTCCGGTCTCAGAAAATGAAAAAACGGACCTTTTTCCGTTTCTGTCTCTTACTGATTTTACTTTTTTATTCTAAATGTAAAATGAAAATCAAAGCATTTTTAAAATTTCGTATATCACTTTTTGATCATGAAAAGGAAAAACGCCTTGTATTTCAATTTTAATTTTTGTTTTTTAAAAGGAAAATCAAATAAACACTCGTTTTTTGTTTTTCAATACCCGTTTCAGAACGGAAAATCCAATTACCAAAATATACACGGATTCGTTTCCCATATTTGGAATTTGCAAAATGATAGCGTATAATCATGGAAGGGGGAGACCAAGCCATCTGAAATGAATTTCCAGTGGTGAGCTTATACCTGTGAGTCAGACCATATAAATCAAATAATGAGCTGAAGCAGTCATATAACATAACACACAGATTGTATATGCACTTAATTTAAATGTAGTTTTTCTCCAATAATACCATTCAAGATCGTTGGACTATTTTTTTTATCCATGCAGCACTTTCACTGCTGTCTGAAAAATACTCCTGAAAATACTTTACATCTTTGTCATCATGTAATTAGCGTACTAATATTCCAGAAGGTCCATTAGATGTTTGTCAGTGCCCTTCACGGTTGATTTCTGCTTTGGTGCTCCTCATTTCCATTCACCTAATGGTTGTTTAAATTAATCAGCCTGCAGTAGCACATACTCACCCCTCCCTGTGCTGCTTCTCCCAGTGCAGATCCATTAAAGGCCCTGCTATCTGTGTGGCGTCCAATCAGTCAGAACTGTCAGCTGTAGGATCTCAGCTCTAATCCTCCATAAAACACTGGCTGACAACACAAACAGTTGCCTGCTGCCGCTCCTCTGCCCTGTGCTGCTGCTGAAAATATTCCAAAGCAGAGACAGAAAGGAAGGACAATGATGGACATGCTCACTCCTGTCAAAAGACAAAAAATATAGAGAGCATTGTGTGGGTTTAGCTAGAAAAGTTCCACCATGAGAAAGTCTCCCGTGATGCTTAATTCCTACTAGCCAGAGCCCAGATTTCACTGATGGTGCCACCATATAATAATGGCAGGTTGTCTACGCCATTAGGGCTGCTCATGTCATATGACATAAGTTGTTGGATCAATTAATGTCAATGTGATTGCATTCTAGGTGATTTCATCAAGGCATGAAATTACTTCCACACCGAGTTTATTTCATGTCATTTATTCATCAGCTATTGATAATGATAATGCTGCTTTCAAAATTTACATTCCTAGTGCACATGCTTGGCACAGCACATGTAGATTCAACCTACTGTAGCTGTACACGTTGTGAAGGGAAAATTACTCTCTTTCCACTAATTGAGGTATTTCCTTGCAGCTGTTAGCTGAAGACATCCCAGAATATCATGCAGGTTGTATCTGTCAACTACAGTCACCTTAAATCAAGTTTTAGATCCTATAGATCTCCTCAAATTATCCTACAGGTTACACCTTTGACCCCTGTTCCTATTTGCTTCCCCTTAACTGAGGCTGGGAGCTCATTCAGGTCCTTTCTGTCCTTGTTATGACCCCAAGAAAGTCAGATGCTGTCAAAGAAGATACATGAGAGAGACAACTGCTGTAGGAAAAACATGACTTGGTTAAGTTTAGATATTGTTTAGTCTGATGTTATGGAGTAGACAAGTTGTCTCCATATTGGGCCATAATCTAAATATGGCATTCCTCCCAACTCAATATATACCCAAGGCTGAAGAGAATCCTCAGAATTGAGGCTACCAATGCTCACATCGCTGTGTTGCTCGTTGTGTCACTTCTCCTGATATCAGTAAACCGTACTCTCAACATGACCCATCTGAGGGTCCAGAATATCTCTGAGTCTACCTCCTCATTCGTCTCTGGACATCGCAAAATTCCCTAACACACATATGTAATGAAGGCCTCCAAGTGGACTACAAAGTAATATAATAACATCTATGCATTGGTGGTGTCCACAGCTGTTTGTGTGCACATCCCTAAAGGAGTATAGTCAAGGCTCAAGTGTAGTAACAAATCAGTGCTGAATAGTTCAGTGGACCTCATAGTTGTGCCTCTTTCAGTATCAGTGCATTATTATATTACTCCTAGGATGACTGGCATAGAAACTCCTTCATTCATGGGGACAACCCTTTAGTATATAAAGCTGTAATAAACACTAAGTGACTAAAAACAAACAACAACACGGTCCCAAGAGAAACGATAACAGTTCAGGTTCTTTGTCTAGTCGAGGAGGTTATTTTTCCCTGCATGACTTTGTCCTCTGTGCATGGCTCTGATCAGTTCTTGTCAAAGTGAGTCTTTATCACCGGGCTGCTATCTTGCCCAAAGTGCCACTGATAGTGTGAACGGTAAACAGCCTCTTGCCCAGTTTGTGTGGTCTGTTCATGCAGTGGAAGGCAGTGGGGTCAGGCAAGGTTTCAAACAAAAGGTCTATTAATATCTATCACACCCAGACTATTAATAAAATGCACACATGCTTAATACCAAAATCATGACAGAACAATAGTGAGGGCAGCTTTTTATGGATGCAGTACGTCTATTTATTTACTTCTTAGGGTACTAGCAACTGAAAGGATTACTTTATATATATAGTACAGAGCATGCTCTCAGTATTTATTTTTACAACATGATGTTTGAGCAGGCATATGATGGATCACTGACTTAAACAGAAGTATCTTGCCACTGTTCTTTAGTTTTAGTTACTTCCTGGTAGTAGAGAGGTTCATCATTTCATGTGTTGATGGTATTGTTTCTGGGTGGGGCTATCACATTTACATATTTTAATGTATTATGTAAGAAAAAATGTTTATTAATTAGACGTGTTGGGACTTTAATGACTCATCAGCATTCCAAAGCCCAAGTGGTGAAAGTACTCTATTAAATCCAAGCCAACATTAAGCTTGTCAAGGAGACCTTTGACACAGTCGTCGTCTGCCGTTTGTGGCCACATTCCACATTCATTTTAATTCACGGCCACCCAGCTGAGCACTTTTTCTGCCCGAGACGACTGTCTGTCATCTGTAATTTTACATTTTCAACAATCCTGCGGCAACATTTTAATACAATGTATGAACTTGAGATTCTGTTGAAAAGGCAAACATAAGTTGGCATGACCGTTCAGATGTAACAGTTCTTTCTTTGTCCCTCAGCCAGTTAAGAAAGTAAAACAAATATGAATTTATTTAAATCATTTAGCTAGACCATATCTGCTATTATGAGAAACTGTTAGGTTGATTGATTTGACCATGTAATCTTTCCATTTACAATATTCGTAACAATTCTGCAGCTAAATATTATCAAAATGTTAATATTGCATTTGACAGACAGCACATAATGATGGGTTTAGGACCTAAAAATGTGAGTTCTAAATGTTGGGACGTATGACACCTCAGTGCACGGTTACACCTCTGGTGCTGCACAGAATTAATCTATTTTGCCACTGATGGATTGAAATGAATGTTTATGTTTACATGAAGCATCTCCATCAGTTTTCAATGTAAAACTACTCATTATATCTAACAAATGTACATTAGAGAGAAGCAGACAGTAGTTTTACAGTGTTCTGTAAGAGAAATGTAACCCTAAAGTTGGGATCACTTCATAGGTAACCTGATGCCAGACATTGCCCTTGAGTGCTAATGTTTGGAACAACTGCTATTGAACAGCTGATGTGCATGTTATTAGAATCCGGCTGCAGTCAAGTTTAAATCTTTATCACCTCTATCGACCTGCTCATCGACCTACGAGGATACATGCAGGAGGTCATGACAGAGCTGTCACTGAAGTGTCAGCAGTGTCTGCTGACAGGATGGCGACCACATGCAGCGTATGCAGTAGATCTAGAGCCTGGCTGTCTAAACATGTTGTAATGAGAGAAGTGCTCTTCCCCAGGTATCATCCAACCACTTAACCCTGCTATCGTTAAGGGAGGAGTGAACTGAAAGCACATCAGCACCTGGTGACAGCTTCCATCGATTTTCTGCCATGATGGAAGTAGAAAAGGTTGAAAATTTAAGCAGCTTCTGCATTTAAGCACCTGAGCAATTTTCAACTGATTTGACCAATCTGACTTGGTGGTTTTGGTGCTGGAGCTTCTCTGCACTGCACAAATGCATAATAGAAACATGGAAAGAATTGGTAATGTCACAGTTTTAAAACGAGAGGACTTTGCAACAAACACCCAAGTTTGAAATAACGAAGAAGTCAATATTTTTGCCGTTGCTTACAAGCAGAGCCTAACAAAAGTTGGGATGGGGAGGCTTTCGTAGTAACTACTTTCACAGAGTGAATGCAAACATGAAGGCCTTTAAATAGACCAACAAATCAGTCCAATGAGATGTGATGGGCATAGCTGTTTGCTACCAAGCATGGAAACTAACAGTGTCCTGCCTCAACTGCCAGGAATTACTTGTGTCATAAATTTAACAGAAACAGAAATATAGACAACATATTTTGACCTGACAAGATGGCTCCAGACTTGGGTGTGCTTCATGTTTATATAGTTTAGCATAATAGCACATAAATGATGAGTGTTCAATAGGTCACAACACAAAGCCAAACCATACAGTATTAACCCTCTTGGAAATTGTTCCCTTCTATTGCTTTCTAACATTGAATCAATACTCAATTTAATTTGCCGCCTTTGACAGAATTTTGAAAAGAAGACTCTTCGATGTCAAAATGAAAGCAGATTTCTGCAAAGTAATGCCAAATAACTAAAAATTTAAAAAATAAAATTAGTTATATTTATTTTATTAGTAACTGTAGTATACAGGCAACTGTATCTGTACATCCAGTCACTGGTGAATCCGTAGAAAGTGTTTTTGAAAAGCATAAAGAGATAAATGGAAGGAATATGGCATGTGTAAATCTGCCTGGAGCAGACCTGAAAAAATAAATCTCAACTAGAGTTTGCTGGAAGCACATGGAAGAGTCTGAATTCAACTGGAAAAAGAATAGTTGCTCTGATGAAATCAAAATCAAGTTTTTTGGACATCAGACTAAATGCTATGTTTGGTGGAAACCAAACACACACAAATGGGATGCTCTGTAGCAGGTCCTGGGATGCTTGTGAGAGTAAAGGGAAAGTAGCAAACTAAAGGGGAATCAAAAAAAGACAATGTGATGCAGTTTGCAAGAGAACTGCAACTTGGGAGATGATTTGTTTTCCAGCAAGAGAATGATCTGAACAACACAGTCAAAGCTACACAGAAATGGTTTAATGACAACAAGGGGAATGTTCTGGAGTGGTCCAGTCAGAGACCAGACATCAATTCTATTGAGAATTTGTGGCTGGACTTGAAAATGGATGTTCATTCATAATCCCCATGTAACCCGACAGACTTTGAGCAGTTTTGCAAAGAAGAATGAGATGAATTACTTTTTATAATTTTGATTAATTAGCATTACTTTGAAGAAATCTTTTTTTCTTATTTTGACATGAAAGCGTCTGCTTCTGGGAATTCTTGTCAACATACAATAACTATGATTCAATGTTTAAAAACAATTAAAAGAGAAATCTTCTAAGGCACTTTGACAGGCAATTTTGATTGGCGGATGATGAGGTAGCGAAGTATGTGTAAGGCTATATAGGCACACTGTTGCAAGTACAGATGGCTATAACATTGTCTCTATTCAGTAGACATAGTGTGAAGAGAACATGAGCGAGAGGCCCTTTAAGTGTTCCAGCTTTGTCTATATAGGACGTGTTCAGAGACGATGTTGAGCATTGATAAACTACATTCTGGTAGCATTTAGAGAACAATAGGCAATCGCTGCAGCTATGTTATGTAAAATGGCAGAAAATAGACTCTATAGCAAAACAGGCAAAATGTGAGCCATTACACTGTCTGTGTATATAGTTTCATTAAGATGACCATGAATGGGATGATGAGCTGTAAGGTGACATAGGACACATTCTATGTACAGATATCTCTGAAAGTTGCAATATTAAAAAGGTGTTGTGCACAAATTCTTGAAAGTTGCATTCATCAAAAATTCACAGTTTTTTTGATAATATAATATAATTTGCTAAAATCTATTGCGACAATTACCCACTTGAGATGGATAATTTTTTGCTCAGACAGGCATACAAGAATATAGAATGCCAATAAAAAGCAGTTACCCCTCTTTGGAAGTTTTACCTTTTTTGTTTTGACAAAAATTTACAAAAGCAGACTCTTTCAAGCCAAAGTCAAAACAAATTTCTACAAAGTAATGCCAATTATTACTTCAAGTAACAGAGACTTGAGTAAACAGCTCTTTTCAAGTTCTGACACAAATTCTTCATTGGACTGAACCACTAGTGAACATTCATCTTGCTGTCTTTGAACCATTTCTGTGTAGTTTCAGCTGCATGCTTCAGGTCACTGTCTTGCTGGAAAACAATCTCCCAAGCTGCATTTGTCCTGGATTTACCTAGACATTGCTGCATTCATTTCACCCTGTATCTTTACAAGCCTTCCAGAATGTGTTGCTCCACACATCATGATACTGCCGCCACCATGCTTTACTGTGCAGATGGTGTGTTTGTGATGATGTGCAGTGTTTGGTTTGTTTGGTGCCTAAGTCTCTCGCATGCCTCCTGGTGAACTCTAGTCGAGACTTGATAAGAGCTATTTTCAACAGAGACTTTCTCTTTGCCGCGCTACTTTAAAACTTCAACTGGTGATTAAAAGGCAACAGTTCTTGTATGCACAGGCTTTTCCATCTGAGTTGCTGAAGCTTGTAACTCCTTCAGAGGAGTCATAGGTGTCTTGGTGGCCTCGCTCACCACTTTTTCTTGCATAGTTGCTCAGTTTTTGAGGAAGGATTGTTCTCAACAGATTCATGCATGCTCCATTTTCCTTCTGTTTTCTAATGATGGATTCAACTGTCATCACTGTACGTATGATTTTAAATAACCTTTTCACATATTTGCTTGGAGTGTCCTTTTTTGTCCTCATGGTGTAGTTATAGCCAGGAGTTAATAGGAAATGACAGTGCAAAAAGTTTTCTACCCAGACCCCCCCACTGGTCACAGCTGCCCACAAACCACACAGTCAGATTAAGTAATACACTGAAAATGGCATGCTGTTATAAACTATATGAGCAGGTGGCGACTGATACCTTTCCTGTTTACACCCTACCTCTGCTCCTCCTCACTGGCAGTGAATGGAATCTGGTTTCCATCCATGACCAGTCCTCACATGGAAAAAGAATTTAGCACAAGAGATGACAGGAAAAACGTGTGGCAGAATTAGAGATAGAGAGGGTATGTTTGGGTGAGTCACACACCAGTTATGCTGCAGAAAGTTCCTGGCACTGCTCCCGAAAAATCACATTATTTGGATGAGAGTTAGAGACAAACAAGCGGGGAGGGCAGCCAGACATCATCAGAGAGCCCTGTCATAAGTGATGAGAATGATGCCAATCACACCGTGTGTGTGTGTGTGTGTGTGTGTGTGTGTGTGTGTGTGTGTGTGTGTGTGTGTGTGGCATGTGTGGAAGCAGTGTACCTGATGTTGGTGATGTGTGTGTGAGTGTGTGTTTTTGCTAGCAGGTCAGGGTGGTGCCTTTGGCCTTGTAAGGCAGGGTTATCTGGGGTTATATATTTGATCCCTGCCTATGCTGCAGGTCCAGCAGCTGCTTCCTCTTCACCTGGCCTCTGTAAGTATGATTCTGCATTCATGCTCTTTTCCAGTGGCTGAATTTAAACTAAACAGGTTTAAATATGATTTCAATTAACAATAAAATTAACTAACACAGGGGCGGTGGATATTACATAATAAGATGTAGCCAAATGTAATTGTCTAATTAAAACACCTTTAACTGATACATTTTCAACTTTTGCTACTTACCAATTCTCCTTAAATTTGCCTTAGAGTCAGTATTTTCACAACTGTTGACGTGAGTTAGCTAATTTCACAGTCTCGCCAAAGAATATCTTTTATTATTATACAAGTTATTTTTTTCTCTGCTCACTGCAGGTGGATACTGATTTGTCTCATCAGTGTATACAAGCATGTTTATGTTTCTTTAGACAAAAGTGTAAATCATACATTATTTAAAATTTGAAAAAATATCCATTAGATACAAACAAAGTGAAGCCTTAATAACCTCTAGCAGTTGCTTCCTGGCCTCCTTAAGTCTGCGGTTGTCTGAACTTTGGGTTTAAATAAGATCTCATTTAACAATAAAACAACTAACTCAATGGTGGTTCTCTTCTTACTGCAGGTGAACCACTGATTTATACTTTGACGGTTGAGATCACATTTGAGTCATCTGAGCTGAACCCACCAGTAAATTCCTGTTTCTTATGGATTTCATGGCAATTTATACTAGAGTTACAGGCTGACATAATATGTTTATATAATAAAAAGTATGTGTCAGATACAGTCAGAGTGAAGCCTTAAATATATGTGTATGCACATCAGTCCAGACATGGGGGATGCAGAGATGTCTGTGTTTGGGGCGGCGGCTCCGTACCTGAGGAAGTCAGACAGGGAGCGTATGGAGGCCTCCACACGTCCCTTCGACATAAAGAAGGAATGCTTTGTCCCGGATTCAGTGGAAGAGTTTGTGAAGGCAACTATCCTCAGCCGAGATGGAGACAAGGTCACTGTGGAGACCCAGCATGGGAAGGTCAGTGGTTACCTTTTACTATTTAGCTGATATTATTAACAACACATAAGGGGTCAGCATCAGCGTGAATCCTACTCTTAACATGTAAACACAACAAAAGTTAACAAGTGTGGCTGAAATGCAGCAAATGTAGTAATATGGGGAGGAGGAACAACGCAGACTGTGGATGAAGTTTGTAAAATGGGAGTGATGTAAGGCTGTCAAAGATCTATGTGAATGAATTAATTCACAATTAAAAGGCAATTATTTAAAGTCTAATAAATATAACTTCTGCATCAGCCTAACCAGCATGTCAGAGGGTAAGCACTGTCAAATCCAGAGCCTGTTCCACTTCATTCTTCAGTGCACTTCAGTCCATTCTTCAGTGCACTTGAAACCAGCCTGTGCCAAAACGCGAGGTGAATCCATTTGGTCATTTTGATTAACAGGATCAGTCTGCAGGGTCAGTTACAGCAGCACAGGAAACAGTCTATGTCTATGCAAGTCCGCGTCTGACAGTGAGTGTTAATCTGAGTGTAAATCTATGTGTGATTTAAAGCGTCTATCCTTGAGTGAGTGTGAATACAAGTTTAAATGGGAGCCTGTGGACTTGTGCAATTAAAGTGTCTTAAAGTGTAACAAGACTGAGCAGCTGAGTGATGAAACGAGGCGTTGCTGCCATCTGGCAATAACAATGAGCGGCATGTTTTTCAATGATAAACAAGCAAGAGGGTGGTGCATAAACATCAACAGAAAATAAATGTTTTGTTTACTCACTCATAAAATCATATTTCCAAGGAACATTTATGTAAGGATTACATATTAATCAGAACACTGTATTCAATTTTCTTACTTCCAGACTGTGACTGTCAAAGACGCTGATATTCTGCAACAGAACCCTCCAAAGTTTGACAAGATTGAGGACATGGCCATGTTGACCTTCCTCCATGAACCAGCTGTGCTGTTTAATCTCAAAGAGCGTTATGCAGCATGGATGATCTATGTGAGTAGCCTGTAAACCTATATAGGACTATTCAATCCCAGTCTCATTAGGAGCCTTCTTCTCTGATTTGCTTGAAACTTCTTTATCACAAACTATGGTTTTTAAAAATTGTATCTGTGAATTATTTAGAATGATGGATTTAGTTATATGTTTTGCTTTGTACTACTGTGATATGTGTCTGCATATGGTTCACAAAAAATCACTAGTTGATTTCTGTGTTATCATTTCTTTGCTAATGTAATTACTGGCTCTGAATCAATGATGAGAAAATAATAGTGAAAACTTCAGGTTTTTATCTTTTATAGTTTCTGAGATATTGTCTCTCAAGCATAATATTGTAAAAGTGGGTTCAAAGGGACAATTAAAAAAAGGTTTTGGAAAGTATTTGATATATCAATCTAAAATTTCACAAACATCTTTACAAATATCTCTATTTTATGCTCCAAAATTTTTTGGTAAATGTGTAAAGTAAAGGTGGTCAAACAGAAATTGTTACTCCACCCAGGAACGTGGCAAAGTTATGTGACGATCGGTGTATGTTTGTCCTTCCATCTGTTCCATCAGCTGCCTGCTGATGATCACATGATTTTGATCCTACTACAAATCCACCACTGAGGACTTATTGGGACTTATCCGTTGGAAATGATAGGACTGAGCAGCCTTGGTGGAGTACTGCACTCTCTGAGTGCTTTTCTTGTTGTAAAATGTGATGATTTGAAGATGGAATGACTCAAAACAGTAAATTCTACTGTGGACCACTAAAAATACCAACATCTGCTTCCACAAAACCAAACTGTGTTGAATAATTCTTGAAACAAACTGAAAATGAGATTCTTGAGAATGAGAAAAGGGCATCAAACTCCTAAAATCCTCCATATTTCTCACTTACAAACAGCAATTGCCTGATGCCAGCATGACAATGATTTTCTTTGTGTTCTCAGACCTACTCTGGGCTGTTCTGTGTGACTGTCAACCCCTACAAGTGGCTGCCAGTCTATAACCAAGAGGTGGTTCTTGCCTACAGAGGAAAGAAGAGGAGTGAAGCTCCTCCTCATATCTTCTCCATCTCTGACAATGCCTACCAGTACATGTTGGCAGGTACAGTTTGGTAACATAGATTAAGTTTTAGAACTGTTTTGTTACATGCTGTATACCAACATATTCTCCACAAACTTGTTTTCTGGCAGACCGTGAAAACCAGTCAATTCTGATCACGTAAGTATTACCTAAAACTTGATCAATGACCCTACATGCGCTGAAATAAAATCTTATTCTGTATGATGCCATAGTTACCCATCCATCCATCCATTATCTATACACCGCTTAATCCTCACTAGGGTCGCGGGGGGGTGCCATAGTTACATATCAGTAATTTTGCAATTACAGTGGAGAATCTGGTGCAGGAAAGACTGTCAACACAAAACGAGTCATCCAGTACTTTGCGAGTATTGCAGCTGGAGGCATAAAGAAAGATACCGTCAACAAGGACAAGGTAAATAAGATCTATCAAATGTGGGAGGTATTGGAACAGAATATAGATATTTTTTTCTGACAAACCAAACTTAAACATCATCAAGTTACCAAAAATGGCTAAAAGTTCTTTCAAAATGTTTACCATTTAATTTTCACATAATCTGTGAGCAAAACCCCCCCCCCTCAAAACAAAACAATAAAAACAACTAAATATATTTACTTGATTCCACCAGAGGCTGCTAATGTTTCCTTGTGCAGCTTTAAATACAGACTCCTCTGTGACAGGGAACCTTGGAGGATCAAATCATCCAGGCTAACCCTGCTCTGGAGGCCTTTGGTAACGCCAAGACCATCAGGAATGACAACTCCTCCAGATTTGTGAGTGTCTAATATTTTTGTGACTGAACTGTGAATATTATGTATCCACCTCCAAAGAAAATAACTAGTAGCAGATATTAAGATATCTTTATATGCAAATTTTATCCTTTCAGGGTAAATTCATCCGAATCCATTTTGACGCGAGGGGAAAATTAGCCTCTGCTGATATCGAAACATGTAAGAACAACATCCTTTTCATACTTAGATTATTTATGTTTGGGTTAGGGTAGTTTTGGTAGATTTAACAGGTACTGATATCATCTCTCGTGTTTGCCAGATCTTCTGGAAAAGTCTCGTGTGACCTTCCAGCTCAAGGCTGAGAGAGATTACCACATTTTCTACCAGATTCTTTCCAACAAGAAGCCTGAAATTTTGGGTTTGTATTGGAATTATTCTTTTTGTGAAAAGGCGAGAAGAGCAAGGCATCAATCTGACTTTGTCTCATTCTCTGTGTGTCCTGCAGAGATGTTGTTGATCACAAATAATCCCTATGACTACGCCTTCATCTCTCAGGGGGAAACCCAAGTGGCCTCCATTGATGATGCAGAGGAACTGATGGCAACAGATGTCAGGCTCTCAACCATTCCCTGTTTTACAATGTTACATTAAATTTTAACCTAAATATCATTACTGAATGAGTTACTCTAATAAGAGCACTGTTTGGGAATCATTAAGTTTGTCTTCCCAACTTTCCCAACGTGAAAGTGTTTGAGCTTCTTTACCAGCTCAAATGTTGAGGTGCTTTTCTTTGCTCTTCCACAGAATGCCTTTGATGTGCTGGGCTTCACACAAGAGGAAAAAAACTCTGTGTACAAGCTAACTGGTGCCATCATGCACTATGGCAATATGAAATTCAAGCAGAAACAGCGAGAAGAGCAGGCAGAGGCTGATGGCACTGAAGGTGAGGTGTGACTTTGTTTGCAAGGGTAGCTCAGAAACAGCCCAAAGAGTTTTCCAATATTCACTTTATCTCTCCACAGATGCTGACAAAGCAGCGTATCTGATGGGCCTGAACTCTGCAGACCTCATCAAAGGTCTCTGTCACCCAAGAGTGAAAGTAGGAAATGAGTGGGTCACCAAGGGACAAAATGTTGCCCAGGTGAGAGCATGAGAAATGAGTTTTGAAACCCTGTTATCTAAATGTTCTAATAAAGAAACACTTCACGGTCTATATATGGCTTCATTTGCAATGGCTAAAAAAATTGCCACAAAAATACTACAAAACTACATGGGTTGTTGCACTCCTTCTCTCTTTATGAGGGATTAACCATGTTTGTCATGTAAATTTGTAAGTACCAGTCCCTTCCACAGATTAGCATGAATTTACCAACCACAAGGACCTTAAAGTCATGTTTACCATTTTGCTGTAGAGTCTCAGTTTTAAAGTGGCTTGCAATTTGCAGCAAATCAAACTGCTCTGAATTAAAAGCAGCCGCCATGATTTTAACACCTACTATATTTAACCAGTTAGTCATATTTGGGCTCGGGAAAAGTATCCCAAATAAGTCCCCACTTGCTAGGGGAAAGATAAGTAATAAGAAACAGCCAGGTAGATCCTGTTTAGCTAAAGTTGATATTGCTTTTTAAATTTAAAGGTAGGTAAACACAAATTTAACACATATTCTACTGAACAAAAAGGAGGAACTGAGGGCGTAGGATGCTTCTCAAACAACACATGGATGTGTTGTAACATGAAAAAACATACATTGTATTCTTTTGTATTATGTTTAATGCTTATTCCACAGGTGAACTATGCTGTTGGAGCTCTATCCAAAGCTGTTTATGAGAAAATGTTCCTATGGATGGTGATGAGAATCAACCAATCACTGGAGACCAAGCAGCCCCGCCAGTACTTCATCGGTGTGTTGGACATCGCAGGATTTGAGATCTTTGATGTAAGTGATCTTATTAGAACACTGTTAACCAGACCTCCTCGAACATAATATGGATGAATAACACATTCATATTTTCTTTCTTTCCAGTTCAACACCTTTGAGCAGCTGTGCATCAACTTCACCAATGAAAAACTGCAACAGTTTTTCAACCATCACATGTTCGTGCTAGAGCAGGAAGAGTACAAGAAAGAGGGCATTGAATGGACTTTCATTGACTTTGGTATGGATCTGCAGGCCTGTATTGATCTGATTGAAAAGGTGAGAGACTCGGCTATTACATGTTCAAACACAAATAAATAAAAGTCTGTTTTTGGTTTGAAACCACTCATATTTTCCTCCCCAGCCCATGGGTATCATGTCCATCCTTGAAGAGGAGTGCATGTTCCCCAAAGCCAGTGATACCACCTTTAAAGCTAAACTCTATGACAATCATCTGGGGAAATCTGCCAATTTCCAGAAGCCCAGAATTGTCAAAGGAAAACCAGAGGCTCATTTTGCCCTGGTTCACTACGCTGGAACTGTTGATTACAATATCAACAACTGGCTGGTGAAGAACAAGGATCCTCTGAATGAGACTGTTGTTGGACTGTACCAGAAGTCTAACCTCAAGTTGATGGCTTTCCTCTTTGCAAACTATGCTGGAGCTGATTCAGGTATACTGGCATGAATGTGATGTTTGGAGATTATAACATATTTGTTTGCATTCTAACATTACACATTTTTCTCAAAAGCAATGACTGAAGCAACTGAAGGTAAAAAAGAGAAGAAAAAAAAGGGATCATCATTTCAGACTGTGTCAGCTCTCCATAGGGTGATGTATAATATGCCTGTTTTTATTTGAGGATATAGTATTTTGTACATGATTTTTTTTTTTTAACAACCAGTATTTCTATATATTTATTTGGTCACATTAAAGGAGAACCTGAACAAACTGATGACCAACCTGAGGTCTACTCACCCTCACTTTGTGCGCTGCATCATCCCCAATGAGACCAAGACTCCTGGGGCCATGGAGAACCCTCTGGTGATGCACCAGCTGCGCTGTAACGGTGTGCTGGAAGGCATCAGGATCTGCAGAAAAGGCTTCCCCAACAGGATCCTGTATGGAGATTTCAAACAGAGGTTTTGTATCAGTTGTGCCACATACTATATGATTCCAAGCACACTGCAGTACAATACCCTTAGATATTTTTACTTTGTGGTCCTCTAGATATCGCATCCTGAATCCTGCTGCCATCCCTGAAGGCCAGTTCATTGACAGCAGGAAAGGAGCTGAAAAACTTCTTGGGTCTCTGGATATTGATCACAATCAATATAAGTTTGGACACACTAAGGTATCATCTGAAGTGTTTCTCTGATAAGGAAAAGTGGCTAAAAGTGATAGATGATTCTTGCAGATGAAGGTGGTGACAAAACTGTAATATCCATTTCCGTCATTAGGTGTTCTTCAAGGCAGGGTTGCTGGGACTGCTTGAGGAGATGCGAGATGAGCGTCTCTCCAAAATCATCACAGCTATTCAAGCCAGATCCCGCGGCCTTTTGTCTCGTATTGAGTATCAGAAGATGGTGGAGCGCAGGTATCTTTTCTGTCCAACTGATATTACTCATTGCACATTTAATATTGATTGGTTTGGGATTTCATTTTTTCTAAATACATCCTATTCAATTAAAAAAAAAAATCCTTTAGAGATGCTCTGCTAGTAATCCAGTGGAATGTCCGTTCATTCATGGGAGTCAAGAATTGGCCCTGGATGAAGCTGTTCTTCAAGATCAAACCTCTGCTGAGATCTGCTGAGGCAGAAAAGGAGATGGCTAACATGAAGGAAGAATTCCTGAAGCTGAAGGAGGCCTATGCAAAATCTGAAGCTCGCAGAAAGGAACTAGAGGAGAAAATGGTCTCACTTCTCCAAGAGAAAAATGACCTGCAGCTTCAAGTTCAAGCAGTAAGAATGGCACTATTGTTTTTTGTCTCTGAACACATCATTAAGATATGTGCTGATGAGATTAAATGTTTGCCAGGAGCAAGATAATCTCTGCGATGCTGAGGAAAGATGTGAGGGGCTGATCAAAAACAAAATCCAGCTGGAGGCAAAAGCCAAAGAGCTGACAGAAAGACTGGAGGATGAGGAGGAGATGAATGCTGAACTGACTGCTAAGAAGAGGAAGCTGGAAGATGAGTGCTCTGAGTTAAAGAAAGACATTGATGATTTAGAGTTAACTCTGGCTAAAGTGGAGAAGGAGAAGCATGCCACTGAAAACAAGGTATGAAAACTATCAAACTAGCATTTGTTTAATCAGATTTAATGCCCTAATTTGACATCGATTAATGTATCTTTTCATTCTTCACAGGTAAAGAACCTGACTGAGGAGATGGCAGCTTTGGATGAAATTATTGCCAAGTTGACCAAGGAGAAGAAAGCCTTACAGGAGGCTCATCAGCAAACGCTGGATGACCTGCAGAGTGAAGAAGACAAAGTCAACACTCTGACCAAGCTGAAGGCTAAGCTGGAGCAGCAAGTGGATGATGTACAACTTTTACTTTTTAAAACTTTACTGCATAGATGATACTGGTAAGTACTGATAACTAATTGTCACTTCTAATTACATGCATTTTCTTTAAGCTTGAAGGATCTCTTGAGCAAGAGAAGAAGATTCGAATGGATCTTGAGAGAGCAAAGAGAAAGCTGGAGGGAGACTTAAAGTTGACCCAGGAGTCTGTAATGGATCTTGAAAATGATAAGCAACAGCTGGAGGAGCGCCTAAAAAAGTAATAATTCACCAGTCAATATAATTATTAAACACACTGCTTTCATTGCCTGAAACTAACAAGATAAAATGCTGTAGGAAAGACTTTGAGATCAGCCAGCTGAATGCTAAGATTGAAGATGAACAGGCCATAATCATTCAACTCCAGAAGAAGCTCAAAGAGCTGCAGGTAAAAAATATGCAGCATTTGGCATTAATTAAATGCTACAAATATCCTGAAGTACTGAAACTTTTAAACATGCTGCTTTGACATTAGGCCCGTGTAGAAGAGCTGGAGGAAGAGCTTGAAGCAGAGCGAGCTGCTCGAGCCAAGGTGGAGAAGCAGAGGGCAGACTTGGCCAGAGAGCTGGAGGAGATCAGTGAGAGGCTGGAGGAGGCTGGAGGAGCAACAGCTGCCCAGATCGAGATGAACAAGAAGAGGGAGGCCGAGTTCCAGAAACTCCGCAGAGACCTGGAAGAGGCCACTCTGCAGCATGAATCCACTGCTGCCACACTCAGGAAGAAACAGGCCGACAGTGTTGCTGACCTGGGAGAGCAGATTGACAACTTGCAGAGAGTCAAGCAGAAACTGGAGAAGGAGAAGAGTGAGCTCAGACTGGAACTGGATGATGTGGTCTCCAGTATGGAACAAATGGCTAAGCATAAGGTATGTGTTACAGTCTGGGAGCGGTTTGAATGATGGCAGTGTAATACCTAGATACTGGTAAACAATACCTGTGAACTAGATATGTTTCTTTTGAAGACTACCCTTGAAAAGACCTGCAGAACTTTTGAGGATCAAATGAATGAATACAGGGGTAAGTGTGATGAATACCAAAGGTCCCTGAATGACTTCACCACCCACAAGGCCAAGCTTCAAGCTGAGAATGGTTAGTATTATGCTTATTTTCACTTCAAATATCAAACATGTTTAATGTTGAACAATGTAATTCTAAAATCTAATGTTCGTCTCTTCAGATGAGCTTTCAAGACAGATGGAGGAGAAAGAATCCCTGATTTCTCAGCTGACCAGAGGAAAGAACTCCTATACCCAACAACTTGAAGATCTCAAAAGACAACTTGAGGAGGAAATAAAGGTATAAAAATTACAATGTGGTAATTTATGATTGTATCTCAACACATCTCCAAGAAAATTAGATCCTTTATCTTTATTTATCCAGGCCAAGAATGCATTAGCCCATGCAGTGCAGTCTTCTCGTCACGACTGTGACCTGCTCAGGGAGCAGTATGAGGAGGAGCAGGAGGCCAAGGCTGAACTGCAGCGCAGCATGTCCAAGGCCAACTCTGAGGTGGCTCAGTGGAGAACTAAGTACGAAACTGATGCCATCCAGAGGACTGAGGAACTGGAAGAGGCAAAGTGAGTCAAATACATTTTGACTCCAACAACTCAGCAAAATTTAAAAGCAACTAACCCTGAATATGTCTCTTCATAATCCAGAAAGAAGCTGGCTCAGCGTCTGCAGGAGGCTGAGGAAGCTGTAGAGGCAGTGAATGCTAAATGCTCCTCTCTGGAGAAGACCAAACACAGACTGCAGAATGAGATTGAAGATCTCATGGTGGATGTAGAGAGATCAAATGCCGCTGCTGCTGCTTTGGACAAGAAGCAAAGAAACTTTGACAAAGTATGCTGTACTTTTTGTTGTCTAAAAATCGCAAACACGCTATATTTAATTATATCCAATTAAATATGTTTTGTGCAAATTAATCGTGTGCCGACTGAACGCTACAGAGCTTGATGTGGTGATTTCAATTTGAGATTAAGGAACTTTTACCTCAATATCTAGGTCCTATCTGAGTGGAAACAGAAATATGAGGAGTGTCAGTGTGAACTGGAGAGTTCCCAGAAGGAGGCCAGGTCTTTAAGCACCGAACTTTTCAAACTCAAGAACTCTTATGAAGAATCTCTGGATCATCTTGAGACCCTGAAGAGAGAGAACAAGAATCTTCAGGGTATTACATCTGTATATGTACCTACTCAACACATACACACTGCAGGTACCTAAATAGCTAATTAACTGTAACTTTTTTCACACAGAGGAGATTTCTGACCTCACTGAGCAACTTGGTGAGGGTGGGAAAACCATTCATGAGTTGGAGAAGGTCCGTAAGCAGATGGAGCAAGAAAAGAGTGAGATTCAGTCTGCCCTAGAGGAGGCAGAGGTAAGACAAAACCCAGTATAATCAATTTTCCACATATGTAAATGTAAAGCTGATTATTATGACTGTAATTTAGAAAATAGTTGAAATGAATGATGTATAATTGATGTATAATGTTTGATAAATTCTTGTCTGTCTTAGGGTTCTCTTGAGCATGAGGAAGGCAAGATTCTCAGAGCCCAGCTAGAGTTCAACCAAATTAAGGCTGACATGGAGCGTAAACTGGTTGAGAAAGATGAAGAGATGGAGCAGAGCAAGAGGAACCTGCAGAGGACCATTGACACCCTGCAGAGCTCTCTTGAGGCTGAGACTCGCAGCAGGAATGAGGCTCTGCGTTTGAAGAAGAAGATGGAGGGAGACCTCAATGAGATGGAGGTCCAGCTGAGCCAGGCCAACAGACAGTCGGCTGAGGCCCAGAAACAACTTAAGGCCGTCCATGCACACCTGAAAGTAATAAAAAGCATTATTATTATTTTACATTTTATCATCATCATTATGATATCTTAATAACCAGAGGACTTAAACATTTCCCAGGATGCTCAGCTCCAGCTTGATGACTCTCAGCGAGCAAATGATGATCTGAAGGAAAACATTGCCATTGTTGAGAGACGCAACAACCTGCTTCAGGCTGAACTGGAGGAACTGAGGGCTGCTCTGGAACAAACTGAGAGAGGTCGCAAACTTGCTGAACAAGAGCTACTGGATGTCACTGAAAGGGTGCAGCTACTGCACTCACAGGTAAAGCCAACACTAACTGTACGATTACTTGGGATCTCCCGAGTCTGATCCTTAGATCAGGACTAGCACCAATTAAGGTAAATTTTAACTGACTTGGTACTTGGTAACTTGGTATCGGCAACAGTCTACGCCTGATCCTTTGTTTACATCGAGTCACACATGTTGTTAATTTGAATAATATCCCTAAAATATGCAGCAACATCAATGAATAATTGATTTAGCACACTCTTTATTGGCTATGCATCAATATTGCTAGTGATGCTGCAGACACATGCTGAGAGAACAGCCATTACATATTCCACTGGGACTTTGCTATGGTACCCCTTGACCAGCTAAACCCATACAATGCATGCCAATAGGGAAATGCCTGCCTTCTCTGGCTATAGAGAAAGAAGTTCCAGGGACTACAGCTAACCTACAGTACTTGAAGTGTGTATTATTTAGGAAAATGTTATCAGGTATAGGCAGATACTAAATATTAAATGACTCTGATCAGACTGAGTCAAAAAATTATGTGATCGGGACATCTCTAATGATTACTGTGGATTATTTTTAAACTGCTGACCTAGTGTACATTGTTTGACATAATTGTCTCTACTGTATAAAGAACACAAGCCTGATAAACCATAAGAAGAAGCTGGAGGCTGATACATCCCAGCTTCAAACTGAAGTGGAGGAGGCAGTGCAGGAGTGCAGAAATGCTGAGGAGAAGGCCAAGAAGGCCATTACTGATGCTGCCATGATGGCAGAGGAGCTGAAGAAAGAGCAGGACACCAGCGCTCACCTGGAGCGTATGAAGAAGAACATGGAGCAAACCATCAAAGATCTGCAGCACCGTCTGGATGAAGCGGAACAGATCGCCATGAAGGGAGGAAAGAAGCAGGTGCAGAAGCTCGAGGCCAGGGTGAGTATTTCTTCTAATTTGTGATTTGTGTTATATTCTGGCAGCAAATATGGTGAGTAAGTTCTTAAGAAATTTATCTGCACAATTTTGTCCCTGACCAGGTGAGGGAGCTGGAAAATGAGGTGGAAATGGAGCAGAAGAAAAGTAGTGAGGCTGTGAAGGGAGTCCGTAAATATGAGCGTCGCATCAAGGAACTTACCTATCAGGTTTGTGACACACTGTAGATAAATGGTAAAAATATGTGAAAAAATACATTAGAAGCAGTGAAATACCGTAACATTAAAAAAAGTGAACATACTGATGAAAATAACTGAAAATATCTGTAAAATAATTATATTTTTAGTTGATTTATATATTATACAAATAGTGTCATTTTCTGGGCAAATATTGTTAAAAAAATCCCACTTGTATACAGAGACTGGAGGATGAAACAGTCAATATACATATTTTTACAGCAAATATCTGGTATTTGTATTTTGTTTTGCTTTTGTTTAAATTTTTGTCCTTTTTTGCTATCAGGTAACATATAAATTCTTATTTTTTCTAATTATACAAGCTATTAATTTAATGTAATTTAATTTATTTGTAATCTAATAAAACGGAAAAATCTGTACAATGATACTAGAGTGTTCATATACAGGTATCAGTGAAGTGTTTTTAGAGGGAACAATTTGTAACCTTGTCTCTGATTTCCACAGACTGAGGAAGATCGCAAGAATATTGCCCGACTCCAAGATCTGGTGGATAAGTTGCAGCTGAAAGTTAAGGCCTACAAGAGATCTTCTGAGGAGGCTGTAAGTGGTGGTGTGGTGGTCATGTGTCACGTGAAGTTTCATGCAGCTTCTTCTTCTGCCAGTTCATACGTACATCATGTTTAATGTACTTTAAACAGGAAGAACAGGCCAATGTTCATCTTGGTAAGTTCCGTAAGCTGCAGCATGAGCTGGACGAAGCTGAAGAGAGGGCCGACATCGCTGAGTCTCAGGTCAACAAGCTGCGTGCCAAGAGCCGTGATGCTGGATCCAAGGTTTGAAGCATGAACTCTGTATCTGACCGTGACACATGCTGCCCTCTGGTGGCTGCATTCAACTTGTGTGCTGCTTTTCTAGACATATTTTAGCACAAACAGAAGCTTCTATGTCAAGTGCAACGCTTTGCATTACGTTGCTCTGTAAATGAATACATTGCTTTTGTGCACTAAAGCAATACTAATATGATGAATTAACAGCTGTTTCTTGTTTTCTTTCTTTCCAACTTCCCCGGACGCAGCAGAAAGGCTTTGATGAGGAGTGAAGCTTTGGAGCCTAAAGAAAGCCTTTTGTTTGCTGTGTTCTGTAGATCCCCTCACCTACCACTATTCACTACCTGTAGAGCTAATAAAATCTCATGAAGCTGTTGCACAACATTGTATTCTTCCTTTCTATTTGAGTGGGTTCACGACAAAATGTGAAGGAAATATTGAATTTTATATAACTCATCCTGCCTTAGCTGGTCAATAGCTCTATAGAGTTACTGCATGTGTACACCGAATTATAAATATTACAGCGTGTGATGAAGAAAAGACGAAGAATACGGTACAAAAGCTTTTAGCACTGAAGGAACGTGAAGACGCTTTCAAAATTAATGCATTTGACTTTAAAATAGCATAAGTTCTCCTGGTTCATCAGTCAGCGTGGGATTACACAAAAGGATGGCAAATACTTAAGTGATTTGGCTTTGTTCTGTTTGGTGCATTTTCCACTAATTAAAGCCAGCTTAATAAGGTACAATTAATAACATTACATTAATTCACCACTATGCTATGTGGAATGACAATGATTAAAATACTTTCACATGGGAACAAGTGAAGTGTTTGAAGAGGGGTGGAAAACAGAGAAGTGTAGGGTGGGACCATCGCTAGAAGACAGGGAGATAAAACAAATGTCCCGTTCTTAAAATAGAATTAAAGAAAGCCCAAGAGCCCGGCCCTCAAGGTCAACAATAGACCAGTGACCACACTAAGGCCGACCACAATACCATGAATAATCACTTGCAGCTGGTCAGTGAATCCCTGATCAAGTCTGAATGTTCCTCTAAAGGGCTAAGAAGGATTTTAGACAATCAGGGAGCAAATATCTAGTTTATATAAGGAAATAAATCAACAGAGAAACATTGGGATGTAGTTCCTGTTGCATTTCATGGTATATTTACAGATAATTAAGCTTTTTTTAATCATTTGTAGACTAAGCCCCTTCATATATTATTACAACAAATCTGTTAATGACATTTTCTCTGGTATAAAGGCTCTACTAACACCGCTACTCTCACCTGCCTGTCTAGAGTTTGCTTCTGTGCTGGTGTCACGTCTCAGTCACTGTTGCTTCTGCTGGAGACTAAATAATGACTCGAGGCAGGAGGTGGGAGGAGAGACGCCCCAGACTGCCTTTGTTTAAAATTCGGGGAGGCCTGTGTCTTCTCTTATTACATGTCTTGTCCTTAACTCCCTCAATGGACGAGCAGGTATCTGTGAGCTAATGAAAGCACATTCACACCTCTGTTTAAAGAGGCGGGCCGCACACAGCACAGTATGTGTTGAGGAATATCAGCATGTGATTAACAGGATTTCTGCATGAGCTCATGTTCATATGAATAAAACAAGAGACTGAACATCGAACTATTCACTGTTTCTGTGATTAGACAGCATGTAAAACTGGACATGTTTTGCCTCTCTGACACTTCTATGCAGTTTCTGTACAAAAGGCAGTCTATGAACAGTTTAACACGTCTAACCCAGGTCATGTCTCTGCTACACACAGACATATGCTTTGAATCTCCATAAGAAGCAAAAATAGAGGAAATTCACACAAAACACAATTGGTTAGTTACCACAAACAGCGAAAACTACAAATACCCTTCAGCATTATCTGCTTTATTCATTTCTTTCAATTTGTTTAAGATTAAAAATTGACCTCTAGTGACTGAGGGCTGACATAGGTGCAACAGAGCGTGTTAATATTTGTTTGTCAAAAAATGAATAATATTATCTATGCATTTTGAGACTATGGATTAGGCCGCATTAGATTCACATAAACATGTCTATCTACAGTAGATGTACAGAAAAAAAGCATGTGCAAGTGTTTACATATATAAGAAACTTCAACACGTCAGGGGGTCAAATATTTTTGCTGAAGGTTCAAATATAGCCCATGACTTTGTATTTGCCGTCCATTGTTATAAACCTTAGGGGGCATATTTGGCACAAAAACACAATTAATACTTTTTTTTCTGTGATTGTACTAGATATTATCTGTAATTTAACAAAAACAGAGAAAATATCAGTTAAAAAAAAACTCAATAGAAATAATAATAATAATAATATTCTATTAATTATTGCAACTAACAGCAAATATTTGTAAAATAATGGTATGTTTTGCTTATTTAAATAAAATGAAGAATAGAGTCTTTTTACAGTTAATGTAAAAAAAAAAACAACTTAATATTTGTAAAAATAGAGTTTTTTGTTTCTTATAAGTTTTGCCTTGTTTTTGTGCAGTTAACATGTGGCTGAATACCTTTTTTTCGGTGATTTTATTGGACATTATCTGTAATTTCACAAAGCAGGGAAAATCTGTAAAATAACCATAAATTGTTAGGATGAAATACAGCTAAAAAAATTTTTAAAAATGTAATTTCTTAAAGTGTGGGTGCATTAGTACAGTTAATTACACTGATCAACAACAACACCAAATACTCCTACGTTAAATCTTCAAATGCAACTATAAACATGACAATATATGATATTAAATATGAACTTGATGTACAATTACCGGTATATGTCACTGACAGTAAAATGCATAGTGACATCTAAACAGTGTTGCTTCTAAAGTTACTTATCTTATAAGGTAAAAATTGCAGTTTCTTGGCTCGGAGTCTCGTAGTCGCTGATATAATGAGTAACAGTGGGTGTGTATGTAAGACATGCGCCTTACTGCTGTATCTTCATACCACTGCACAGTTTGGATTCAGGAAATATATGTGGTGACAATGTGAATTTATGTTGTGACATAAACAAAGCATTTAAATCATGTTTCTTTTAATGAGCAGACGTCCGATCTAAAGGGCAGCGCTATCTTCACTTGCTCTTTAGCGAGGCCATGGAATCTCTCACTTCCATTTGGCACCCTGACGCCAGCTGTCAGTGACAGGACTGTGAAAGTTATCAGAATGGAAATAATCTCAGCACTTGTCAGCAGCTGTTGACCCTCCTTTTATCTCTTAACCTTTGAAGAGGCTGTGAGTGCTGGTGATAGCGTCTGGCTGTGCATTATTTCTCCTATACATAATGTCAATGCAAGCTGTGTTCACGGTAAAATGTGAAGTTATTAACAGTACTTTTTAAAAACAGTTTGATATTATTTTACAGATTTGCCCTGTTTTGATAAACGGCTGATAATAACTAGTGAAATCACAGAAAAAAGTATTCATTTACACATTAGCAATAAACAAAACAGGCAAAAACTATAAATAACATCCACTACAAAAATCAGATTTGTTTTTTACAAATGGCAATTTGGTCTTTTACAACATTTGACAGCAAAATTCCAACACTTTTCAATTTTTTCCTGTCTTTAAAAAATAAAAAAACATTTCTTTTAAGATTGAACAATTCAAACACATTGAATGAATATTTTTGTTAATATTTTCTGAAAATTGAAAATATTTAAACCTCCAGCATGTGTATTTTTCCTGTATTTTTGCAAATGAAAATTAGATTTTTGTTGAGATCCACATCAAAAATTGTTATTTTTACAAAAGGTTATTTGCTGTAATGGTAAAATTACAGTTTTATTTTATTTAAATATGTGTATTTTGCTGTTATTTTAACAGTTTTTTGTTTTTGTGTTTTTTTCCACAGTTTGTTTTTTTAAGTAACAGTATTTACAACAGTTAGACTGGTTTCAAAGTATTTTTTCTGCACCCTTACTGCCAGATTTTCACAATTCTTTTAAACAGATTTTGAAAACCTTTTTTTTTTATTTATTTATTTTTTATACAGTATACAGGTTATGAATTGCTAAGTGATATTAATTACTGCTTCAGGTCAGTAGAGGTTTATAAATAATGACGTACTGGAGTATAAATCAGCAGGTTTGATGAGCAGTGGTCGTTTATGAGTGTATATTTACCTGCTTTTTAACACACCGTTATCTGTTGATAGAGGGCCCTTCAAAGATATCAGAACTGTGAATACAAATAAATCCTGCAATAAAACTGAAGGCAGCTTAGCTCAGACTCCACGCAGCTATTTAAATGGAACATTGAAATTCGATTGGCTGTGGGATATACCTGTCACTATCAGAATATTTATGAGGGACATAACCCAGCTTGAGGCCGTCATTCACTACAGCTGATCCTAGATGCAGGCAGAAGCAGAAGCCTGAAAGCCTCCGTGGCTGTTCTCCTCAATCAGTGCCGAGTTCTCAGCAGGAATTTCACACGGTTATCTTTGTCCTCAAAGACACAATGCCATGTCAACAGGACTGTAACTGAGGGGCCGGCTAATGGGAGAAGGCTTCCACACTGACCTTGGCATCACATTGGAGCATGTCGGCCTGGCACAGCCCTCCACTGTGTGTCATCATTACTGCCTTTCTGTGAATCTCGAGCATGTCACCTGTGGCAGACCTCTGTCTATGTTGTCTCGCACTTGTCGCCTGGTTAATCTGGCAGACTAATGTTCTTTATTTAGACCGACCCACTCGGTATGTGATGGCTGTTTTTGTTACCACAAAGTCCATTCTGTGATAACTAAACACAATATGTTCCTCATGCCGCACTGCGATGCCACTTAAGCCCTGTGAGTAACTGAGACCCACACATGACATAGTTCTCCAAAATATCTCCCCAGATATTTTGTGTATCTTCGTTTGTGTTTGGACAACAATACCGGTGGTTTACATTTGTTGAATTCTTCGTCTTAATAGCAAAGCATGCAAAGAACGCTGTTTTTGCTTTTTGCCGCTGCTGTTCCAACATGTGTTAACAATGTCTAGTTTTTAATTAAGGAATCTCCAACTCATTTATTATCTAATATTTACCTTTTCTAAGAAAAAAGATATTAAATTAGAATATGAAGTGATGATTTTTATATATTCTTTAATCAATGTTGCAAAACAGGCTACTTTCTTAATGGATTTCTACTCCATCCACGATGAAGTGATGACTTTGTTGTCTCTTGCTTGTTTTGATTTTAATTTAGCAATTTTTTCCTTATATTTGGTTAATTTTGTTTTATCACCATGTTTAAAAGCAACACGCAGAGTGGACCAATTACGAAAACCCTTCATAAACATATTTTTAAGATGTCTTTCCTCCAATTTTGCTTTTATGGGACTCTGATAGCATGCAGCCATTGTGGCACAGTTTCATTTACTATAGCAGGATAGAACTTTTAAAATCAACTTGTAAGATCAGTTTCTAAATAAAAAATAAGTATGAAGTATTTCTCAATCTAGACTAAACATTACAGTGACCAATATTTAAAATAAAACTGGACAAGTTTTGACATCCTGTGGTGGAGCTTGTCGTCACATTTGCAACATCTATTTAAATTATACAATACTGAAATGCGTTTAAATACATTTAATAAGCTATTGTTATCTGGCCTGTCTTACATGAGGATGCTTCTGTTGAGTACACCATGAATTGTTCTTGAAACAGAAGCACACTTAAGGGATGATGAGGGAGGAATTCCTCTCTGCCTCTATTTAAAGATTGAGTTGCGGTCCCCTGGCTGCTTGAGGATACCTATGATTAATCACTGCACTGCGTGGAGCTCCTAATATGGCCTCGTCAGGACACCCCATCAGCGATAAGACTCTGACCTGCTGATTTCTATATTGCTCTCCTGACACTTATTAACCCCCTCCCTTCATGTACCCCCAACCTAACTCAGACACAATAACATTCCTGGGCCCTGAAACCCTCCTCCATATTTGGACGAGGGACGTTGTTTAAAAAGAGAACTCATGGTGAAAACCCCCCGACAGGTCACCATTCTATCTCAAGGTAAGATGTGAAGACAGTAGCTTACAAACTACAGACTACACTAGAGCCTTACCTGTGTTGGTGTAGACTGTGGTCTCATCAGTGTTCATTTTTTTTCTTTCTTCAGGACCATAACACCTCAGTCTTCTCAGTAGGGATTGCAAAGGTAAGAGCATCTCAAATTGAAAAAAGTGATGCGTAACCTAGGTGGAGATATAAAAGACTTTTATATGATTTTTTTAACAAGGAAATGCAAAGCTCCACAATGACATATGTATTCTTTAATTTTTCATCCTGCAGATACGATTAGCTGAATGCATAATATGGTTGAACTGCAACTTAGATTTGTGTTCTTTTTTTGTAGACAAGGTGAAAAATGGGTGACGCTGCCATGAAAGAGTTTGGGGCAGCAGCTCCGTACCTGAGGAAGTCAGACAAGGAGCGTTTGGAGGCCCAGACTCGCCCATTTGACATGAAGAAGGAGTGTTTTGTTCCTGATCATGATGAAGAGTATGTGAAGGCTTCCATCACCAGCCGTGAGGGGGATAAAGTCACCGCTCAGACTGAGAGAGGGAAGGTCAGTGAGCTGCTGTGGATGCTGCTGGTTTTTCTTTCGTCATACAAAACAGAAGAAACAATAGAAGCCTGAGATCTCATGATGAACCTGCGAAGAAAACAGTGTATTAACACCCGATGTCTCCTTTTTGTTAGACTGTCACAGTGAAGGAGTGTGATGTCCACCCTCAGAACCCGCCAAAGTTTGATAAAATTGAAGACATGGCGATGTTCACCTTCCTCCATGAGCCCGCTGTGCTGTTTAACCTCAAAGAGCGTTACGCAGCATGGATGATCTATGTGAGCTAAAAACTTTAACAAACAAGGAGGAGAATTAATGTCCAACTGCATACTTCATTCAAATATTCCAGCCTAATATAATTTTATATTTTGCTTTCCCTTTCATATTCTCATAGACCTACTCTGGGCTGTTCTGTGTGACTGTCAACCCCTACAAGTGGCTGCCAGTCTACAACCAAGAGGTGGTTGTTGCCTACAGAGGAAAGAAGAGGAGTGAAGCTCCTCCTCATATCTTCTCCATCTCTGACAATGCCTACCAGTACATGCTAACTGGTAATTTAAACACAGATATTACAGCACATTCACAGCAAAAATGAAGTTTAAAAACCCTACGAGGCCCTCAAATCCTGACGTGATCTTTTTTGTTCTTTTTCAGACAGAGAAAATCAGTCAATTCTCATCACGTAAGTTATCTTTTCATGACTTTTGAGAAATACATCACGCTGTGAGAATTTTAGTGAGTGGCATCCAACATCCTTGAAGTTTTTCCTGATGTGCTCTAGTTAATTTCTGGTATATGTTGGTATTTTAAGTAGTATATTGCTAATTATAAATTTAAAACTAAACAACTCTCAGCATGTATTTTCTTTAGTTTTAAAGGGATATAATACATTCACAGGCGAGCCTTTGCTGCTGTCACTACTGCAGTTAACTGTCACTGTCCTATTTGCTACAAGAGGCTAATGAAGTACAATCAATGTGAAAAAAAAGGGATCATGGATAAATGTCACTGCAGCTGCATGCTAAAGAACAATAAATGTCTTCCAATGAAAAGGGGTCTCAATATTTTTTGATCACAACTGGCAATTGTCTACAATCTACTGTTAAATCAAAGTCTCAACTAGTGACATGTAATGAATGCTGCACATTAGCCACTTCATCAAAACAATTCACTTTGTGTCTTCAGTGGAGAATCTGGTGCTGGGAAAACTGTCAACACAAAGAGAGTCATTCAGTACTTTGCCAGCATTGCAGCTGCAGGAGGGAAAAAGGACCCCGGCTCCGAGAAAAAGGTTATTATGCTGAATTTACAACTTTTAACTGCCAGTTGTATCATTTTCCTTACATGTGTTTTACCTATTCAAACTAATTTTTCACTGTACTGTTTCAGGGTACTCTGGAGGATCAAATCATCCAGGCTAACCCTGCTCTGGAGGCTTTTGGGAATGCCAAAACAATTAGGAATGACAACTCTTCCAGATTTGTAAGTTTTTGTCTGCAATGAAACAACCCTTTGTGTCTGTTCTCTATGACATTCTTTTTTTCTTGTCATTCATTTAGGGCAAATTCATCCGAATTCACTTCGCAGCCAGTGGAAAGCTGGCCTCAGCTGATATTGAAACATGTAAGCACTTCCTCTCTCTAAATTCATCTAGTTTGTTTATATGTTCACAGTGATCAGCTTCCTGCTCACAATGTAAATATCTTTACAGATCTGTTGGAAAAGTCCCGTGTCACCTTTCAGCTAAAGGCTGAGAGAGATTATCACATCTTCTATCAGATTCTGTCTCAAAAGAAACCTGAGCTGCTCGGTATGTGAAAACGTGATCTTTGAACCAGTAACAACTAGTAGTTGTAATGTAGTATCGCATGTATGCTAAATGAAATATTTCTGTTCTGCTTTTCAGAGATGCTGCTCATCACCAACAATCCCTACGACTACGCCTTCATCTCCCAAGGAGAGACAACAGTAGCCTCTATCAATGATGCTGAAGAGCTGATGGCCACTGATGTGAGTGGAAATTAACAATGATATCGAAAATGAATACATGATATCAGCCTAATTTATAGATTTTGATGTTGTAGATTTAAACTTTATAGAGGTCATACAGATAAAAGTAAGTCCAGTAAAATCATGTTATTTTGCATCTAGCTGTTGGTAAGGGATTATGACACTGAGCATCTTTGGCATTCCCAGCATCACTGAGTCACTGCATGAGTAAAAATGATCTGAATAGACTGGATTAAATGTCTGATGTCTGATGTCAGTCATGTGGGATTCTGGTGGCTCAGAGAGCACACACTATCTTATCCCCTGGATTTCTCCTGGCACTCCACCCTTTAAACCCTGATACTATGAAAAAATCTGTGACATATGAAACAGAACACCCCTCTCTTCTCATTCAGGATGCCTTTGATGTGCTGGGCTTCACTCAAGAAGAGAAGAATGGCATTTACAAGCTGACTGGTGCCATCATGCACTATGGCAACATGAAGTTTAAGAACAAGCAGCGTGAAGAGCAGGCAGAAGCTGATGGCACTGAAGGTGAGAGAATCTCTCTGGAGCTCTAAAACTTGACACAAAAGCTGTCTGCATCCAGAAACTGGTAACAGATGGGAGGGTCATCATATTCTGGATAGACAATCCATCTAATTATCAATTAAGCTGTAAAAAAATGAGCTAGAGATGGATGCTACAATTTCAGAGACTGTTCTTCACCTGGAGAAATAAATTAGAAACTTCACGCATGGACACAACCTGTAAGAGGCTCAGGTTTAATTAAGCAACAAAATAGTTCAACTCCATGACTCCAGTCTCATAACACAATTAAAACACAGAACAATATTTACCATCAGACTCTGTGTTAATGAAGCTATAGCTGCTGTGACATTCGCATAAACACCACATCACACTTATCATTTCTGCTGCTGTGCGATGTTGCAGGTATTTATTGAAGCCCAAGGAAAGAATCGATACATAGCCAGCTGTGAGCATCAAACAGGACTTCAGGAGGTCTACTAATGTTCCTCCAAAATCCTGAATTACCATCAGTGACACCTGAAAGACATTATTTAACACATTAAAGATCTGTCACATTAATAGCTGTGATTTAACATGTGAACTACCATGGATTTAACATCTGGATTTGGGCAGATGCATCAAGATAGTGTACTATATTGTAAAAAAAAAAAAAAAAAAAAAAGTGTAATAGACAGCCTATGGTATGAGGGAGAAGTTAAGAAAGTGCAGCCAAGTGTATATTTGGTAACAAAGGACAGAACGAGATCCAATGACAGTGAACAAATTGAACATATTTTCCACTGTCCAGACAGACTGGCATTTTCTCAGAGTTTTCTCTGCCCAGATGATTTATTATGACACCCCAGCTAATTGAGAAATTTCATTCTTATTTGTATTTTTTAGATGCGGACAAAGCAGCATATCTGATGGGCCTGAACTCTGCTGACCTCATCAAAGGTCTCTGTCACCCAAGAGTGAAAGTAGGAAATGAGTGGGTCACCAAGGGACAAAATGTACAGCAGGTAGGAATAAAACTTCACAGGTAAATTTCGCATCTGTAGACTGTGTATATTTAATATTATTCTAATAGATGGAGGCAACACTGGATGCACACAATGGTTACTTGCTGTAACTTAATGTTTGGATTTCATTTGTAGGTGTACTATGCTATTGGCGCACTGTCTAAGGCAGTGTATGAGAAGATGTTCCTGTGGATGGTGGTGAGAATCAACCAATCCCTGGACACCAAGCAGCCACGCCAGTACTTCATTGGTGTGTTGGACATTGCAGGATTTGAGATCTTTGATGTGAGTTTGGAATGGAGTTTGAAGCTCCCAAAAACACTGGTAACATTTTGCTCAACATTTTCAACACTGAATTAATTTCTGCTTGTTATTGATGTTACTACAGTTCAACACCTTTGAGCAGCTGTGCATCAACTTCACTAATGAAAAACTGCAACAGTTTTTCAACCACCACATGTTCGTGCTAGAGCAGGAAGAGTACAAGAAAGAGGGCATTGAATGGACTTTCATTGACTTTGGTATGGATCTGCAGGCCTGTATTGATCTGATTGAAAAGGTAAGTTTTAAGAATATTTTTCTTGAAAACTGAAATTGAGTTTTTTTGCTCGTCTTGCCGAAATCTTTACATTCTTCCTTACATTTTTGTCAGCCCATGGGTATCATGTCCATCCTTGAAGAGGAGTGCATGTTCCCCAAAGCCAGTGATTCCACATTTAAAGCTAAACTCTATGACAATCATCTGGGGAAATCCAACAACTTCCAGAAGCCCAGAATTGTCAAAGGAAAACCAGAGGCTCATTTTGCCCTGGTTCACTACGCTGGAACTGTTGATTACAATATCAACAACTGGCTGGTGAAGAATAAAGATCCTCTGAATGAGACTGTTGTTGGACTGTACCAGAAGTCTACTCTTAAGATTTTGTCTTTCCTCTTTGCAAATTACGCTGGAGCTGAATCAGGTAAGAATACACCTGAAGAACTGCTTTATAACATTCAGTAGTAACATCCATATTTTTACATTTTTTCACAAAGGACAATAGTAAGATTCATGTCTAGTAATTGAATGCGTCACTGTGTTGTGTTGGCAAAATGCAATATGATTAATTTCTATTCAGCTCAGGACTCAGGTGGAAAGGCCAAAGGTGGCAGCAAGAAGAAAGGTTCATCTTTCCAAACTGTATCAGCTTTGCACAGGGTAAGATATTTATGTGTTTAATCATTTTTCCCCAATGGTTATGAGTCAAAGCTACAAAAAGCATACTTATGCACACATATACAAAGATACTTGAACACAGCACTGATATAAACAGTGTCTAACCAATATTAATGTGAATCTTTTCACGACTATGACACTACAAGGTTTAATAACCTATTTAGTTCTTAACTTGGGGAACCATGTAAATTTGCTACACAGTGTGTCAAACACAATGACAATTATACATGTAAAACTTGCAGGAGAACCTGAACAAGCTGATGACCAACCTGAGGTCTACTCACCCTCACTTTGTGCGCTGCATCATCCCCAATGAGACCAAGACTCCTGGGGCCATGGAGAACCCTCTGGTGATGCACCAGCTGCGCTGTAACGGTGTGCTGGAAGGCATCAGGATCTGCAGAAAAGGCTTCCCCAACAGGATCCTGTATGGAGATTTCAAACAGAGGTATTGTATCAGTGAGGTCATGTACCGTATGATTCCAAACGTGGTAAAGCACTCCTAGATATTTCTACTTCGTGGTGTTTTAGATATCGCATCCTGAATCCTGCTGCCATCCCTGACGGCCAGTTCATTGATAGCAAGAAGGGAGCTGAAAAACTTCTCGGGTCTCTGGATATTGATCACAATCAGTACAAGTTTGGACACACTAAGGTAACCAATCAAAGACAAAGCCAGAAGCATATCTGTTGCATTTTCTGTCCAGTATACATTATAAACAGAAATACAGGGACACATATGCAGTAAACTAACAGTTAAATATCTACAAACTTTTTTTGAACAACTAAATTTCTTGGCGTATTGCACCAGTGTGATACATTCATGTATATATTTTTTAAACCTTAACACTCACTGGCTGAGTTTTCTGTCACTGTTTTGAAAACTTTCATAAAAAAAGAGGTGAATGTAAAGGAATAACTCTGAAGGAATTCAACTTTGCATTTGTAGAATAAAGAACATAATTTTTTTCTTTCAAAAGTCACACAGACTTATTTTAAAGATAGTGTCCTAAGGTCCATACATTTAACACCCGGTGGATGTTTCCATCCTGTTTCATGCTTCTGAAAGGTGTTCTTCAAGGCTGGTCTTCTTGGCCAACTGGAGGAGATGAGGGATGACCGCTTGTCACTCATTATCACTGGAATCCAGGCCAGATCCAGAGGTCTGCTTGCAAGAGTGGAATTCCAGAAGATTGTTGAGAGGAGGTCAGAAGAATCAGCCATTAAAAATAACTATTGATCAGTCGTAATGAGTTTGGCAGTAACAACTCTTTATTGTTGACAGGGACGCTCTTCTTGTGATCCAATGGAACATTCGTGCCTTCATGGGAGTCAAGAATTGGCCCTGGATGAAGCTGTTCTTCAAGATCAAACCTCTGCTGAGATCTGCTGAGGCAGAAAAGGAGATGGCTAACATGAAGGAAGAATTCCTGAAGCTGAAGGAGGCCTATGCAAAATCTGAAGCTCGCAGAAAGGAACTAGAGGAGAAAATGGTCTCACTTCTCCAAGAGAAAAATGACCTGCAGCTCCAAGTCCAGGCTGTAAGTCTGATAAAAGCATTCCTTGTACTTCAATGTTAAAACAGTACTTTAACCACACAGTGTATTACATGTGGAAAATGATATCCATGCACTAACTTATATGCTAATGTTATCAACATAATGCCCATTTAGGAACAAGATAATCTTGCAGATGCTGAGGAAAGATGTGAGGGGCTGATCAAACACAAGATTCAAATGGAGGCAAAAGCCAAAGAGCTCTCTGAGAGACTGGAGGATGAGGAGGAGATGAATGCTGAACTGACAGCTAAGAAGAGGAAGCTGGAAGATGAGTGCTCTGAGTTAAAGAAAGACATTGATGATTTAGAGTTAACTCTGGCTAAAGTGGAGAAGGAGAAGCATGCCACTGAAAACAAGGTATGACAAATGTTTGGCTAATTCTATTTATCACAAGGATTCGAACAATCAGTTTTTAATACCTAGTGCTTATTACACAGGTAAAGAACTTGGTTGAGGAGATGGCAGCTTTGGATGAAATTATTGCCAAGTTGACCAAGGAGAAGAAAGCCTTACAGGAGGCTCATCAGCAAACGCTGGATGACCTGCAGAGTGAAGAAGACAAAGTCAACACTCTGACCAAGGCCAAGTCTAAGCTGGAGCAGCAAGTGGATGATGTAAGAATTCAAATAAATCTTATCTCAACTTTAGCTTGACATTTACAGATTTCTTTCACTGCCCTTTGTGTGCTGTCCATATGGTTGATTCTCTATTATGATGTCCAGCTCGAAGGTTCTCTAGAGCAAGAAAAGAAAATTAGGATGGATCTTGAAAGAGCAAAGAGGAAGCTGGAGGGAGACCTGAAACTGACCCAGGAGAGCCTGATGGACCTGGAGAATGACAAGCAGCAACTTGAAGAGCATTTGAAAAAGTAAGCACATTATTCTTTAAACAATATATTTCATACAGTACAGTACAGTATATAAAGCTCTGCAGAAACATACAGTGGACAGATTCAGGTGCTCTAACCTTTACTATTTCACCACAGGAAAGACTTTGAACTCAGTCAGCTCACTAATAAAATAGAAGATGAGCAGGCCATTGCTATTCAGCTTCAAAAGAAACTGAAAGAGCTTCAGGTAATAAATTAGTCACACTTTCTTCTTCAGAACACAAACTAGTAAGTAATGACAGTACTAGTAATAATTCTCTCTTCACAGGCCCGCATTGAGGAGCTGGAGGAAGAGCTTGAAGCAGAGCGAGCTGCTCGAGCCAAGGTGGAGAAGCAGAGGGCAGACTTGGCCAGAGAGCTGGAGGAGATCAGTGAGAGGCTGGAGGAGGCTGGAGGAGCAACAGCTGCCCAGATCGAGATGAACAAGAAGAGGGAGGCCGAGTTCCAGAAACTCCGCAGAGACCTGGAAGAGGCCACTCTGCAGCATGAATCCACTGCTGCCACACTCAGGAAGAAACAGGCCGACAGTGTTGCTGACCTGGGAGAGCAGATTGACAACTTGCAGAGAGTCAAGCAGAAACTGGAGAAGGAGAAGAGTGAGCTCAAACTGGAACTGGATGATGTGGTCTCCAATATGGAACATATTGTGAAGACAAAGGTTGGCCTAAGAGATTTTCTTAATTTCTTGCTATTGTTGGAATTTAACAGATATGTCTTGACTTGGGATATCATAGATGTATTCAATATTTTAATTTTGATGTGATTTACTGTATTTCAGACTAATCTAGAGAAAACATGCAGGACTATGGAAGATCAAATGAATGAATACAAGACCAAGTTTGAGGAGGCTCAACGCTGCATCAATGACTTCAACATGCAGAAAGCAAAACTTCAAACGGAAAATGGTAGGTTCTTTGTTTTAATACAAACTAGTATCTAGGTGGTGAACTTGATAATTGACAATTTCAATGTAAAAAAAAATAAAAAAATGTGACAAGTCACACAGTGTTACCTGGGACACCATAAAACATTAATAAAAGTTACATTTTTGCAAAGACAATAAAAAGTTTGTTGGATCTAGATACCATTATTCTGCATTTATCAAATTGCTAGGTGAGCTGTCAAGGCAGCTGGAGGAGAAGGATTCTCTGGTGTCTCAACTGACAAGAGGAAAAATGTCCTACACTCAGCAGATTGAAGACCTAAAGAGACAACTGGAAGAGGAGACCAAGGTGAATATTAGCTTCAGTGCCTAATAGCAGCAGTTGTAATTTCTGTAAACTTATGTGTCTCATTCATACAATTTTGGTTTAACAGGCAAAGGGTGCTCTGGCCCATGCAGTGCAGTCTTCTCGTCACGACTGTGACCTGCTCAGGGAGCAGTATGAGGAGGAGCAGGAGGCCAAGGCTGAACTGCAGCGCAGCATGTCCAAGGCCAACTCTGAGGTGGCTCAGTGGAGAACTAAGTACGAAACTGATGCCATCCAGAGGACTGAGGAACTGGAAGAGGCAAAGTAAGATGAACTGAGATTCTAATTTATGTTCTATTATGTGATTCCTAAAAAGACATTTCACTTCGTCTAGCAGATCAGCTTTTTGTTTGTGTTATGTTCCTACCAAAATGTAAGACGAACAAAAAGTTTGTCTGTTAGATGACTGAGCAACCAGTCATAGTGGTGGAATGTATTACAGTTTAATCATCTAACAACTGCAGCATTAAATGGTTTGAGTTATGATTTCTTAAGGAAAAAGCTGGCTCAGCGTCTGCAGGAGGCTGAGGAAGCTGTAGAGGCAGTGAATGCTAAATGCTCCTCTCTGGAGAAGACCAAACACAGACTGCAGAATGAGATTGAAGATCTCATGGTGGATGTAGAGAGATCAAATGCTGCTGCTGCTGCTTTGGACAAGAAGCAAAGAAACTTTGACAAGGTGAACTAGTCCATCAAAAACATAAGTACATTTAACACGGGTGGATCAAGTTTGTTTAGAATTAGTGTGAACTTCATATAATCTCCACAATCAAACTTGGTTTTCAGCAATAGGAGAAATGGCACTGAACTCATTTAACACTCGTACTCCCCTCATTCGTCTGGCATATACAATTATTGCTGGCCTTTCTTTCCATTGCAGGTCCTGTCTGAGTGGAAACAAAAGTATGAGGAGTCTCAGTGTGAACTGGAGAGCTCCCAGAAGGAGGCCAGGGCTCTGAGCACCGAGCTCTTCAAACTGAAGAACTCTTATGAAGAGTCCCTAGATCATCTGGAAACCATGAAGAGAGAGAACAAGAACCTACAGGGTAAGATCCAACTGCTAGGGTTTGTTCATAGATTTCTATAGAAAGTACTTTTGTGTGAACCCATCATAATTGTCCAACTTAACATCCCACAGAGGAGATTTCTGACCTCACTGAGCAACTTGGTGAAGGTGGAAAGAGTATTCATGAACTGGAGAAACTCCGGAAACAACTGGAGCAGGAGAAGAGCGAGATCCAGTCTGCTCTTGAGGAAGCTGAGGTACAGACCCCTGGTAACGAACAACACATTTTAAAGTAAAACAGTTGTCTATCATGCTTAATTCTGTACCCTCCTGTCCACCAGGCCTCCCTTGAGCATGAAGAGGGTAAGATTCTCAGAGCCCAGCTAGAGTTCAACCAAATTAAAGCTGACATTGAGCGCAAACTGGCTGAGAAAGACGAAGAGATGGAGCAGAGCAAGAGGAACCTGCAGAGGACCGTTGACACCCTGCAGAGCTCTCTTGAAGCCGAGTGTCGCAGCAGGAATGAGGCTCTGCGTTTGAAGAAGAAGATGGAGGGAGACCTCAATGAGATGGAGATCCAGCTGAGCCAGGCCAACAGACAGGCAGCTGAGGCCCAGAAACAACTTAAATCTGTTCATGCACATCTGAAGGTAAACTTGAAAAAAACGAGACACTTTTAGGATGTTTCAATTTTAAATTAATTCTAAATGTCTTTAATGCGGTTGATTTCATCCCAATAAGGATTGTCAAATTCAGCTGGATGACTCTGTCCGGGCCAATGATGATCTTAAAGAGAACATTGCCATTGTTGAGAGACGCAACAACCTGCTTCAGGCTGAACTGGAAGAACTTAGATCTGCTTTGGAGCAAACTGAAAGAGGTCGCAAACTTGCTGAACAGGAGCTACTGGATGTCAGTGAGAGGGTTCAGCTACTGCACTCACAGGTGAGATCTAATCCTTTATTACAACCTCCACAGGTGGTCGACTCATTTTCTTTGATATAAAGATCTGAAAAAAAATTCTGTTTCTAAAATGTGCAAACAAATCTCACATTTCAAACATTTTGCAGAACACTGGGCTGATAAATCAGAAGAAGAAGCTTGAGATGGATGCTTCCCAGCTTCAAACTGAAGTGGAGGAGGCAGTGCAGGAGTGCAGAAATGCTGAGGAGAAGGCCAAGAAGGCCATTACTGATGCTGCCATGATGGCAGAGGAGCTGAAGAAAGAGCAGGACACCAGCGCTCACCTGGAGCGTATGAAGAAGAACATGGAGCAAACCATCAAAGATCTGCAGCACCGTCTGGATGAAGCAGAACAGATCGCCATGAAGGGAGGAAAGAAGCAGGTGCAGAAGCTCGAGGCCAGGGTGAGTAGAAGTCGGCTGTCTGTTACCAGGCATCAGATATTTAATATTATGTAAATCCTATTTTGGCCACAAGGGGCAGAAGTACAAATCAAGTAGACGGACCTCCAGCCCTGACATAAGATTATAGTTATAAACATGTTATGACAAACTAGTTCCTATTTATACATCCAACTAACGTGGAGCATTTTATCTGTCTACTATTTGTGGCCTTTTATATTAAATTATTTCAGTACATGTTTATATTCATTGAATAATGCATTTTTGGTGTTAGATCCTTGTGGACCTCTGAATTCACAAAACTGATGTTTTCAGGTGAGGGAGCTTGAGAATGAAGTGGAGTTGGAGCAGAAGAAGAGCAGCGAAGCTGTGAAGGGAGTTCGTAAATATGAGAGACGCATCAAGGAGCTCACATACCAGGTGATTTTTTTGTGGGTTGTTGTTTTTACCATAACCTAAACACAGAAACATGTATTTGCTTCTCATACTACTCATAGGTGTCCTCTTTCCCTTCTCAAAAAATGTCCCTTTTTGCATTGATCAACAAGATTCTAAATACTCTTCACACTATACCACAAAGTTTTTAATTTTTGTATTTTTATTCTGCATAGTTGATATACTAATTGAACAGAATGCACCTTTTGATCCCATGAATCTTTTTTCTATCTCTTTGCTTTATACAGACTGAGGAGGATCGCAAGAATATTGCACGTCTGCAGGACCTGGTTGACAAACTGCAGCTGAAAGTCAAAGCCTACAAGAGATCTGCAGAGGAAGCTGTAAGTGGGATGGAAAAGTTGTTTCTCATTTGCAGTGGCTGTTCATGGCCTCTGTTGTTTCCTGTTTGTCCAAATTTACTTGCTTGTGCAAAAGTATCAACTGAGACTTAAAAGTGCTTTTATGTTGTTTTGGTTCATGGTTGCATATGTTTATAGAATATGTTCTATGACACACAAAGACAGGCTATTGTTGGGCTGTTATATCTACCCTTACATCTGAAGACCACGTGGCCTTAATAGAGAACCCTCAAGTTCATAGCCTCTACAGCAATACAATAATGTGGTCTGTGTTTTTGTTGGATCCTGTAGGAAGAACAGGCCAATGTTCATCTTGGTAAGTTCCGTAAACTACAGCATGAACTGGACGAGGCTGAAGAGAGGGCCGACATCGCTGAGTCTCAGGTCAACAAGATGCGTGCCAAGAGCCGTGATGTGGGGTCGAAGGTAAGAAGCTCTTCTACGCTTCACATAACGTCCTACTGCCTTGACAATAATTCAAACTATTTTTCACTCATCACCATCATAATAATTTAAAGTACAAACAATCTCAACTTGTTTTACTTGTATTTCAAAGTCCGTAATTAGAGAACAGTTCATAATAAATCAGACAAGTCTTTGTGTAGATATAGTTTATTTGGAGTTTTTATGAATTTGGTAAGTTGTGTTAGTGAAATTTAGTAGGTTAGTGGTGATGCAGTTTCTGTCACATGGAAGGTATCTTGGTAATTTAAATAACAGCTTTAAGTATAAAATGTTACACTATTTAGTTTTTTTTTTTTTTTTTAACATTTTATGAAGTTATTAGTGAATTGACAGTAAAAATATGACAATGTGCACAAGGGTCTCTGGCCAGATTTAAAACAGGGACAGCTCATGGTTAGTTGATTGTCCATAAATTCACATTTTTTTTACTGTAATAACTACATCTGAGTGATATTTTTGGAACTCAAAAACAACATTAAACAATTCAATACATACATTTTAACTAAATTATTATTATGTATATGATTATGTGCCTTACAGTTAGATATAAAGACCCCAAGTAAAGCCCCGATTAATTTGTGTTAATATGTGTTCTAGCATGTTGACTGTTCCAATTGTACTCTAATGCAGTAAAGTGAACATGCTAACATCGTATACTTACCCATATTTTTTGGTAATCTTTAATTTTCAAAGAGAAATCTCTTAAAGACTAAATGGCGTGTCCAGACTTCAGGTTTTTTAGTGTCTTATAAACAAAGCTCAAGACTTCAAAGAGCCTCCTTTTTAACTGTTGATATAAAACTGCTTTCCAAATTTCGCACTACATTTTTTCGATCTAATTCCACTAATTGAACATTAATTTTCATTTTGAAATAATTGTGTCCACGTCAACATGTCTCAGTAGACGAATCCATAAAAAAACAATGTAGCGAATAATTCTGAGCAGATTTCAGAACATTATTTAGTTTGAGTGTACCCTTTTGTGTAACACTTGTTGAGTCCTGTTGGTCCGTTGTCATTGATCCATCTCTCATTGTCTACTCTCTTGTCATTCTTCACCACAGAAAGGGCTAGATGAGGAGTGAAACTCACAGACGGCCTCCTAAGACCTTTGGGATCTCCTGTGCTGTAGTGCCCTTTGTCTCCAAAGTAACTCTGTAGAATAAAGCAAAGTGCAATCAAATTAATGTGTAGAGTCCTCATTTATTTGAAGTAGGCAGAATGCTCACTTTAACTTTAAAGTGCCTCTCCGGTCGTTAATTCAACTCTAGTAGCTCTACTAATAGCTCTTCTTCATAAAACACAGACTATCTGAGTCCTTGTCTGTGAGACTGTTATCAGTACACACAAAGTTGGAAATGTTCAGCAATGCCATTGACTGCCTGCATCTTCCAGCATATAAATAACACCATATGAAAATGTTGACAGGGTAAAAAATCATCATTTAATTTCACTGGAGAAGGTCGCTGAAAGATGCTGGAGTCACAACTGTCATATAATGTAGACGTCAGTATGTGACATTCACCGGTTGTCACTAACTTTTTACACTTTTACCTCTCATCTGGTAAATGTATTTCATTAAAAAACATGATAAAGCACAAAACTAACAGGAAAATTGACACAGATTGGAGTTAGGATTAAACCTCACTACATTAACATGCAGCCAACACTTTCAGCAGAGGGTCAGAAATAGAAAAGGGCTGCTGATGTTAGGTGAGTCACTAGCGCCACCTTGTGCTGACAAGCGTGCAACTGCTCTCTGATTTTCTAACATTGCTGCATGAGTCTTAACAGTTCCATTATTAATTAGTCAAATTGTAGTATTTTTAGAATCTTTTATGCTGTTGTCCCTGCTTAAAGTTTTTTCTAGCCACAGACACAAACTGTATATGAGAAGAATAAAAAAAAAGCTGTGTACCATGCCAATGCCATAATAATTAATGTAATCAATTAGTAATGGTTTCTACTTGAATCAACAATGCCTATAAAAACAGATTTTTCAAAGAAAAGTTTTAAAGAGCAACTTGTCGTACATGAAATGCTTTTAGTGAAAAGTACCTCATTATAGTGTAAGTTCTGTTGTAGAGGACTTCTTACCTTGTCCATAATAAACTCACCGGAAAAGGATTCCTTGCAATTCTATGGTAGTTAAAATGTCAGATGTGAGGAAACAGAAACTGGAATTTCTTTAAAACAGCACAGTATTCTTATCTTTTCTCCAATAAAGTATCTATTTCATGGTAAAAAAAAAAAAAAATAAAAATGTCTTTACACCAGTTTATAAACACTAGGGTTGTGTGTTTGGAGGCAGAAGTGGAATAATACAAGTTTACAAAGAAATACTATGGTTCACCTAAAAAGGGAGAAAAGAAAGAAATGTGATAGAAGAAAACTGGTCTTGAAGTAGTATTTATATACTTAAAAATTTAATGACTACGTGTTGACATGAAGTCACAACATCTTCAAACACGATATTAATAGTTTTAAAATCTGTCTTTGATTTGTAAATATGTAAACTACATCTAGGATAACATTCCTGCAACATCTATTGCTGAATTAAAATATTTTTCTCTCTGGATGCCCTCTAGACTGTATGTAATTAAAAAAGCTCATATTTTTCATTCAAACATCAGATATTCGTCAGCAAAATTTCAACATAACTGCAGTAATACAAGCCTCACATAAGGCAATTAAAACTAATGATTCAGTGAAAGTTGTTAAAATGATGAACAATATTGCCTAGAAAAGAATAAAGAGTTTGGTCTCATGCAAAGTCTAACATGTAACTTTGCTTACATTTCCCATAATGTGATACATACTAATTTTAGAAAAAAAATATACATTTTGTTACTGCAATGATGGTTAAAAAACACACTGCCTAGCTGTACTGTGCACAATTTTGTAAAACAACATAACAATCAGTAAATATTGCTAACAAGTATGTATAATAAGCTGTTTATTGTAGTAAAACATAAATGACTGAATCAATATCAGAAAAGCTGACATTAAAACAAAATATTTATGTAAAAGAAACTACATTTTTTAGGTGAATCTAAGACAGGCTTACCGTACCTTGTGTATCTGGTGCAGCAACACAGAGGACTGAATCACATCTTGTTGCACTGTTAGAAGAAGTGAAGTGAAGGGTGGATATCAGCTTGATACCTGATTGGCACCAAACTCTGATCTTGATCTTACAAAGCTCTGTCCTTCAAAGGTTTTTGATATCTGCAGAGAGATTATAAAATAACACATTAATTCCACCATATTATTCTTCATAATCCACATTTTAACACTAACAAAACTATCTAAGCCATGGTTTGTTTGTCTTCCTGCTGACTCTTTAAAGGCTTGACAGCCTTTTAATGCTGCCACCTTTGTGCTTCAGGCTTCTGTGTGTCAACTGCTTAACTTGAAGGCTTGTGATGTTTAGAAATGCTTTAGGATTATTTAGCAGACAGCACCACCAATCACAGACTAAGGTGACACCACTTGCTCTTTCCATCAAAGAACAATTGGTCTTACCTTAAGAGGAGCTATACAGTGAGATTACAGTGAGAGCCAGGAAGGGCCACAAAACAGATGAAGATTTCCCTGGAGATTTAAACAGCTGAGAATGAGAATGAGCCCAACAATGTGAAAGCAAATTCTGATCAGCTCTCTCAAGGTTCACTGTTCAGCACCACAGTGCAACATTAAAAGGTTGATAGGTCATTCTCATTTTCCAAACGAAACCAAATTTGCATATATGCCTTCAGTTGCTGAGGTGAAAGAGTGGAAAGCTGGATATATTGCATAATGAGGGTCGAACAACATGATCCATTTTCTTTTTTATTCTTTCTCCTCATAGCAATTTTCACTTAAATGGTCAGAATGAAAGGAACTTTTACCCACCTCGTGGACTGAAACTCCAGTACAACAGCATCAAATAATTACATTTAATAACGGAATAAATATGTAAAAACTATGACTCTTTCTGGTAGTCTAGAATACAGGTATGTTTCAATATATCCAGTATTTTCAGTGCCGTGCACCTGTTACTCCTCATCTGTCAGGCATCAGAGACTGCAGCTATATCGCCTGTCCTTCACAATCAGGGAGAAAAAATCCAGACAAGAATTTCACAGGGTTATCTTTATCCTCAAGGCCAAAGGAAAGGGAACAATGCCATGACGACACTGAGACAAAGGGTGTAGACCTTGCCAGACAGAATAGTGATGAGTGATAATTTAAAGTCCCTGACCTTAACTCTCCCTCAACAACAGCTGCAACACTTTATTGTCTCAGCAGTGACTCTAGAAATGCTTTTCAGCCCCTCTTCACATGACCGACCTTTGCTTGTCTTTAATCTTTTTGATTAGTTATCTTAACATGATCAACAAGACTAGAGCTTTTCTCAAAGCACAATGTTTGAAGAACAAATTAGTCTAATTAATTCAATAATCTTGCTTTCCAGCCATCGCTCTCATTGGGATTTAGAGTAGAGACATGTAATCGAGTGGTGCTAATAGGTGAAAGGAAGAATCAATAAAAGATCCTCGGTTTTGCTTTAATGTTCTTTTCTTCATGACATATAACGGGATTATTTGGTACCAAGTCATGTTTTGAGTATTTTTTCTGACTTGCTGGTTGTGGGTATCTAAACTACCAGTCAAAAGTTTGGACACACCTTCTCATTCAGTGCTTTTTATTTATTTGTACTATTTCCTACATTGTAGATTAACACTGAAGATTAACAATTTTTTGTTCACAACATAATTCCATGTGTATTCTTTTATAGCTTTGATGTCTTCAGTATTAATCTACAATGTATAAAATAATTAAATAAAAAACACTGAATGAAAAGGTGTGTCCAAACTTTTGACTGGTAGTGTATATTTTCAGCTGCTAGGTAATTTAAATCTTGAACAGATGAGATGTTAATTTCTCTCTACGAAACACAGCAATAACAAACCATCAGATGCTTAAATCCTACCAGAGAAATAAGTTCTGTTTTAGGAAAAAAAATTGAATTGAGCCATGCTGGTTTTCAAAAAAGCTGACTTTTCAAATTGAGACAGAAAAGTCCAAAACAGAGATTAAGATCAGAGGAAAAGCAGCAGCTAAAGCCACATAAACATAATAAGCCTAGTTTCAAGTTTTAATCAGAGGTGAGTAAAGTTTAACATGTATGATAACAATAAAACTATGAATATACAAATATAATAGAACCCAAACAAATGTAAACATGAAAATTCTGAACACATGCTCAGCAAATCTAACTGAATAATGTCAGTAGCTTGTAAAAACAAGTAGCATACACTGACCTGGTATGATTTATATGAATAAAATAAGTGTCACTTGATATCAAGCCTGTCCCTGATCCCCACCTCTTGCCCTCCCCTTTCTTTGAACCATGTATTGTCCTCGCCTTGTTTGTCACAAGGTGAAAGCAGCAAATAGCAGCAGTACATCCTGCCCAATTAGGAGAACGCATTTTCAATGTGGAACCTTTCTCCAAAAATTCATCCCATATTTGGTGGATAAACATCCTTTATTAATGGCGTGAGGGCTGCTGTCAGCACCAGTGCTCATCCCTTCACTTGATTTAAGGTTGAGAGTTCAAGGTAAGCAAAACATTGATATAAATAGTATGGAATAGAAATTTTATGCAATTTAATATTTAAATCAGATGTCCTGGTGTTTAATGCTTTAGTGATATACTTCATATGTGCTTCTGTTCTTGGTCGGGGATAACAAATGCTGATGGATGCACTATTGGAATAACATTTTGTTTTGTCATCTGGTTTGAACAGCAAGACCCTGACTGACCCTGGTCATTCTTTTGGTGTCCAACCCACCCTAGGTAAAAGTCATTTTTGATTCTAAGTGGAAAGTCTATAACTTCAGTAGGGATTTAAAACTTGTGTTTGTTTATGGACAGCTGTTACAGTTGAGTTTTTCATACATGAGTAAGATGGAAAGGTCATTTTCAAAGTTATTTTAAGAGTGTGTTCCTCATTCAAATTGAGGGATCTGGGTGGTGGATGTGTACGCATATGGAAAGCTTCTTGAGGCAAATTTGTGATTTGTAATATTGAGAAAAATAAATAACAATATGTGGACAAATCATGCATTGAGGGACCTGTTATTATTTTTGACTAGACTTTTATGTCAGACTATAAATCCTCAACCCCAGCTTAAGAAAGGTATATCTTCGTGATTATCTGCCATTATTGTACCTCCAACCCGAAGGCTAAAGAAATGCATGTAATAGCAGTCCTTTAACAAACATTATCTGGTGTTTTTCAATGCATTATTCCTGTTTAAGATCATAAAACACTGATTCATTTAAGATTCAACATTTTAACAGGTTGAAAAATGGGGGATGCTGCCATGAAAGAGTTCGGGGCTGCTGCTCCTTATCTGAGAAAGTCAGATAAGGAACGTCTGGAGGCTCAGACTCGTCCATTTGATATGAAGAAGGAATGTTTTGTTCCCGATCCTGAGGTGGAGTATGTCAAAGCAACTATCACTAGTCGTGATGGTGACAAAGTCACTGCTGACACTGAATTTGGAAAGGTAAATACATTTTAGGTTCTGTATGAGAGTGCTCACATGCTGTTAACCAGAGATATTTCAGTTTTGATTAGCGTGGCAGTAAAATGTATTATCTTCATTTCTAGACTGTGACAGTGAAGGAGTGTGATGTCCACCCTCAGAACCCGCCAAAGTTCGATAAAATTGAGGACATGGCGATGTTCACCTTCCTCCATGAGCCCGCTGTGCTGTTTAACCTCAAAGAGCGTTACGCAGCATGGATGATCTATGTAGGTCAAGTGCTCAATCTGTCAATTTTCTTCCTCTATATGATCTCTCAGCATCTAGAACAGCGATTAGTTATCCCTCTCTTTACATGGCAGACCTACTCTGGGCTGTTCTGTGTGACTGTCAACCCCTACAAGTGGCTGCCAGTCTACAACCAAGAGGTGGTTGTTGCCTACAGAGGAAAGAAGAGGAGTGAAGCTCCTCCTCATATCTTCTCCATCTCTGACAATGCCTACCAGTACATGTTGGCAGGTGCATCATCTACGTTGGCCTTCATTTTCTTCAAATATTTAATCCTGACATCTGAACATGATTCTATTGCTCCACTAATATTTTTCATTTCTCTTGCTGACAGACAGAGAAAATCAGTCAATCCTTATCACGTAAGTCCCACAGCCAACGAAACCTCCCACACAGGTAAAGAGTTAAAGGCCTTGACCTAAAACTTTCTGTCTCTCTTCTACTCAGCGGAGAATCCGGAGCTGGAAAGACTGTCAACACCAAGCGTGTCATTCAGTACTTTGCCAGCATCGCTGCTGTCCCGAGTGGAAAGAAAGATCCAGCTGCTGAGAAGAAGGTTTGTATTACATTTTTCAATATTTCTCAAATCAAAAACAGACCAAATTCCAAATGATTTCTAACAGCTGAGATACATTTTGTTATTTTATGTACTTAAAACTCAACCTGAAGTCATGTCCTTGCTTGACAACATCAGGGAACCCTGGAGGATCAAATCATCCAGGCTAACCCTGCTCTGGAGGCCTTTGGTAACGCCAAGACCATCAGGAATGACAACTCCTCCAGATTTGTGAGTGTCTGTGTGACTGTAGTGAGGCTATTTGATCACCATTAATTGACTGAGTTTTAGTTTTCTCAATAGAAATATCAGTGAACGTTACTTTTCCTCTTAGGGTAAATTCATCAGAATTCACTTTGACAACCGAGGAAAGCTGGCCTCTGCTGACATTGAGACTTGTAAGTAAAGCTAAATTAATCCATACATTTGTTTTCTGAGCAACTTATCCTCTTTAGGTGCTGGAACTGATCCTGGTATGTGAGAGGCAAGGTACACCACCAAGCAGAATTTCTGTCAGTCACAAGTCTAACATACAGTACATGCTGTAGGAACCTGAGAAAGCCATACAGATACAATGACAACACATCTTGGCAAATGTGAACCCAGAGTGCTGTAATCACTAATTCAGTCTGTGACCCATTTAAAACCTAGTAAAGACTTACAAATCACTTAAACAACATTTGATTACCTTTTGCTGTGACAGTGCTGAAAACTTTGTTTTACAAAATGTCATATTTGTGGATTAATCAGGTGAATTTATATTGTCACCTCATGGTTTGTTAATGTGCCAGTAGTAAAACCTTTGACAATATTTGATTATTTTATACAAAAACATGATAACATGACATTATACCTCAAACAGACCTTCTGGAAAAGTCTCGTGTGACCTTCCAGCTCAAAGCTGAAAGGGACTACCACATTTTCTACCAGATCTTGTCTCAGGCAAAGCCTGAACTCCTGGGTGAGTGGAAAACATACATGTGATATGTGGCGTTTACTGTACTGCCACCATGCGCTATATAATAAATATTTTTAATGTAATTTTAGAAATGCTGCTCATCACCAACAACCCCTACGACTACGCCTTCATCTCCCAAGGAGAGACAACAGTAGCCTCTATCAACGATTCTGAGGAGTTGATGGCCACTGATGTGAGCAACAGCAAAGTGTTTTAGACAGATATTAATGGTAGCAAAACAAGGGGAAAAAAAAACCAACAAAATTGCTTTTGATTTTGCTTAGGAAGCCTTTGATGTGTTGGGCTTCACTCAAGAAGAGAAGAACAGTATTTATAAGCTGACTGGTGCCATCATGCACTATGGTAACATGAAGTTTAAGCAGAAGCAGCGAGAGGAGCAGGCAGAGGCGGATGGGACTGAAGGTAAGAGATGATTTTTGAAACAAAATTTTAAATTTTTTTTCTAATTCAAAAAAACATTTTAAGCCAGGTATAAAGCACACGTATAAAGCACATGTTACACCTGAGATGACTAATGATGTCTTTTGAATTAATACCACCATTTCTGTACAGATGCTGACAAAGCAGCATATCTGATGGGCCTGAACTCTGCAGACCTCATCAAAGGTCTCTGTCACCCAAGAGTGAAAGTAGGAAATGAGTGGGTCACCAAGGGACAAAATGTTGCCCAAGTAAGAGATTAAAAATGTTTTGCTCAGTTCCAAAATTATTCCAGAATTATTCACAAAAGCGTGTTTTACTGCATTCCCTTTTTAGGTGAACTATGCTATTGGCGCACTGTCTAAGGCAGTGTATGAAAAGATGTTTCTGTGGATGGTGTTCAGAATTAACCATTCACTGGACACCAAGCAGCCACGCCAGTACTTCATTGGTGTGTTGGACATTGCAGGATTTGAGATCTTTGATGTGAGTTTCAAAAGATTGTAAAATATAAATATTTAGGTCTTGGGTTTAAGGAAAAATGATCAAACTTGGTCACAATGGTGCCCATTTCATTACAGTTCAACACCTTTGAGCAGCTGTGCATCAACTTCACTAATGAAAAACTGCAACAGTTTTTCAACCATCACATGTTCGTGCTAGAGCAGGAAGAGTACAAGAAAGAGGGCATTGAATGGACTTTCATTGACTTTGGTATGGATCTGCAGGCCTGTATTGACCTGATTGAAAAGGTAAAACATTCAACTATGACATGTTGAAACACAAATAAATAAGAACATGTTTATTTTTTTCAAACCATTCATATTTTCCTCCCCAGCCCATGGGTATCATGTCCATCCTTGAAGAGGAGTGCATGTTCCCCAAAGCCAGTGATTCCACATTTAAAGCTAAACTCTATGACAATCATCTGGGGAAATCCAACAACTTCCAGAAGCCCAGAATCATCAAAGGAAAACCAGAGGCTCATTTTGCCCTGGTTCACTACGCTGGAACTGTTGATTACAATATCAACAACTGGCTGGTGAAGAACAAGGATCCTCTGAATGAGACTGTTGTTGGACTGTACCAGAAGTCTAACCTCAAGTTGCTGGCTTTCCTCTTTGCAAACTACGCCGGTGCAGATTCAGGTTTGTATCAAAAAAGGGATGCAACATCTTAGTTTATAAGGGATGACTAACATAAGATGTGGGAGAGGGAAAGCAAAGGAACAAATGGATGAAGATTTGAACAAAACTGTTTCTTGATTTGCTTTGTTTTTTACATATAACTCCTTTTTCTTGTTGTACTGTAAGCCACCGTTTTAGTTTTAAACAGTCTACAACATAATTTAAATACATTTATTTAACAGTAAATGTATGTTAATTTTACCCAGTTCAGGAATCTGGTGGAAAGGGCAAAGGTGGTAGCAAGAAGAAAGGTTCATCCTTCCAAACTGTATCAGCCCTGCACAGGGTAAGATAAGGATGATTTTGTTTGTGATACATGGGCTTGGAGAAACACTCTTCACAGATTTAAGATTATTAATGTTTACATTTGTAATTCTACTATTAATGACAATGACTCTGTGGTGTACTCTCAGGAGAACCTGAACAAGCTGATGACCAACCTGAGGTCTACTCACCCTCACTTTGTGCGCTGCATCATCCCCAATGAGACCAAGACTCCTGGGGCCATGGAGAACCCTCTGGTGATGCACCAGCTGCGCTGTAACGGTGTGCTGGAAGGCATCAGGATCTGCAGAAAAGGCTTCCCCAACAGGATCCTGTATGGAGATTTCAAACAGAGGTCTCTGTCAGATTTTCAAACGGCTGAAAAATTAAGAGAAAAAGCAAGGTCAAGTTAGTTAGATTCTCCTTCAATATCTGCTGAGGAAAACAGACAATATTCTACCAAACAATATTTCCTCATTCAGTCTTTGAAAGATGTTGTGAACAGTATCGTCGAACATACTCCAAAATCTCTAATAGGTGTTGAAATAAAGTAGAGATTCTATCATTCACACAACTTTTATACTCATCAAACCATTCAGTGAACCATCTTTTCCTCAATGTAATGACGTTTTTCCATTTACTGATTGAAGCTTGTCTTTTAAACTGCCATCCGGTGACACATGTTTTACAGTGTAATTACTTAGATGAGCAAATCTGGGTAGTTTATCATTGCATACAATGTGAAATAAAACTGAAATGACCTCTTCTCTGTTGTTTTAAAGATACCGCATTTTAAACCCGAGTGCAATACCTGAGGGACAGTTCATTGATAACAAAAAAGCTTCAGAGAAGCTTTTGGGCTCCTTGGATATCGATCATAACCAGTACAAACTGGGGCACACCAAGGTAAGCATGGGTGAAGATAATCTGAGTTGCATATTGTTCCATAAAACTATTTCCATTGACTGCAATTCTTAACAACCGACATACGTGGAATAATTCTGAGTTTACCAACTCCTGTTTTCATCTGTATCAGGTATTCTTTAAAGCTGGGCTGCTTGGTTTGCTGGAGGAAATGAGAGACGACCGTTTGGCTTTAATCATCACTAGGATCCAGGCAAGATCTCGAGGTGTTCTGGCAAGAATTGAATTCCAGAAGATTGTAGAACGCAGGTATGTGTACTCTCAGATTAATTGAAAAATACTGAAATTTCAATGGATTCCAAGGCCACAAGCATAGGGATTAGAAATAGTGTGAAAAAGGTAACTCACTCAAGGTGACATTTGAGATAGCCTTTCTTTAACAGTATCTCACATCACTCCAACAACCTTTTATATATTATTTTATATATTACTTTATTTCTGAAAAGACCTTCAAATGGTGATCCGATATCTGAGTGGTTAGGGTGCAAATTCCATGGGTATTTATCTCCTGAGCAGGGAGGACAACATGTGCAGAAAATTTATAATGGATGTTCTGTAACACTATAATATCTTTACAAATCCGTGTCCACAGGGATGCACTACTTGTGATCCAGTGGAATATTCGTGCATTCATGGGGGTCAAGAATTGGCCCTGGATGAAGATGTACTTCAAGATCAAACCTCTCCTGAAGTCAGCAGAGACTGAGAAGGAGATGGCCAACATGAAGGAAGAGTTTACCAAACTCAAAGAGGCTTATGCAAAATCAGAAGCCCGCAAAAAGGAACTGGAGGAAAAAATGGTCACTCTTCTCCAAGAGAAGAATGACCTGCAGCTACAAGTTCAGGCTGTACGTTTACAAACACATTGACCAAAGATATTAGAATCAAACCAAGTCTGCCCATGTGTAATGTTGTGTCTTTCAAATCACAGGAGCAAGATAATCTATGCGATGCTGAAGAAAGATGCGAGGGGCTGATAAAGAGCAAGATTCAGTTGGAGGCAAAAATCAAAGAGCTGACAGAAAGACTGGAGGATGAGGAGGAGATGAATGCTGAACTGACTGCTAAGAAGAGGAAGCTGGAAGATGAGTGCTCTGAGTTAAAGAAAGACATTGATGACTTAGAGTTAACTCTAGCTAAAGTGGAGAAGGAGAAACATGCCACTGAAAACAAGGTACTACAAAGACCAGTTACTGTAAAATTGCTCTGTGTATCCCAAGTTAAAATTTATTCTGGCCACAGGTAAAGAACCTGACCGAGGAGATGGCAGCTCAAGATGAGATCATTGCCAAGTTGACCAAGGAGAAGAAAGCCTTACAGGAGGCTCATCAACAAACGCTGGATGACCTGCAGAGTGAAGAAGACAAAGTCAACACTCTGACAAAGTCCAAAGTTAAACTGGAGCAGCAAGTAGATGATGTAAGAATACACTAAACATGGTTGTGTTGGAATGTTAGGAAAATAAAACTGTGAAGCACTGAGAGGCTGTAATTGTCTCTCACCACAGCTTGAAGGGTCTTTGGAGCAAGAAAAGAAAGTTCGTATGGACCTTGAGAGAGCAAAGCGCAAGCTTGAGGGAGACCTAAAGTTAGCTCAAGAGAGCATCATGGACCTGGAAAATGACAAGCAGCAACTCGAAGAGCGGCTGAAAAAGTTAATATAAAAATGAAACTTGTAAAAACACAAACATGTTTTAAACTTTGAGTCAGCTGATACATTTAACTTTTTCATTCACAGGAAAGACTTTGAAATTAGTCAGCTCAATGGCAAAGTAGAGGACGAACAAGCAATGTGTGCTCAGCTACAGAAAAAACTGAAGGAGCTGCAGGTAATGATTTAAACATTATAAAACTAAGGACATGAAAATTACATTATAAGACCACAATTTAGAGCAATAAATTTAATCAAGCTTTTGCTTTGATTTGGTCTAGGCCCGCATTGAGGAGCTGGAAGAAGAGCTTGAAGCAGAGCGAGCTGCTCGAGCCAAGGTGGAGAAGCAGAGGGCAGACTTGGCCAGAGAGCTGGAGGAGATCAGTGAGAGGCTGGAGGAGGCTGGAGGAGCAACAGCTGCCCAGATCGAGATGAACAAGAAGAGGGAGGCCGAGTTCCAGAAACTCCGCAGAGACCTGGAAGAGGCCACTCTGCAGCATGAATCCACTGCTGCCACACTCAGGAAGAAACAGGCCGACAGTGTTGCTGACCTGGGAGAGCAGATTGACAACTTGCAGAGAGTCAAGCAGAAACTGGAGAAGGAGAAGAGTGAGCTCAGACTGGAACTGGATGATGTGGTCTCCAATATGGAACAGATTGTCAAGTCCAAGGTAAATCACCTTCATGTATAATGTTTTTTTTTTCATTGGCTGAATAACACCTGGTTATTTTAGTGTGTGAGCCATTCTCACTGCATTTTCTTTTCAGAATAATTTGGAGAAAATGTGCAGGTCTCTGGAAGACCAGATGAATGAATATAAAACAAAGTCAGAGGAGGGACAGCGGACCATCAATGACTTCACCATGCAGAGAGCAAAGCTTCAAACTGAGAATGGTATGAATTTCAACAGCATGTTTCCATCTGTGCTAATATGAAACAGTGCTTTTAATCATCTGTTCAAATTAGGTGAACTAACAAGGCAGCTGGAGGAAAAGGATTCCCTGGTGTCACAACTCACCAGAGGAAAACAATCCTACACTCAGCAAATTGAAGACCTTAAAAGACAACTAGAGGAAGAAGTCAAAGTAACAAACAAATGACAGTGAGATCTTATTATAAAACATAATAAATGTTGGTACCTGCAAAGCAATGAGACATTCTTCATTTCAGGCCAAGAATGCATTAGCCCATGCAGTGCAGTCTTCTCGTCACGACTGTGACCTGCTCAGGGAGCAGTATGAGGAGGAGCAGGAGGCCAAGGCTGAACTGCAGCGCAGCATGTCCAAGGCCAACTCTGAGGTGGCTCAGTGGAGAACTAAGTACGAAACTGATGCCATCCAGAGGACTGAGGAACTGGAAGAGGCAAAGTGAGTCAAATACATTTTGACTCCAACAACTCAGCAAAATTTAAAAGCAACTAACCCTGAATATGTCTCTTCATAATCCAGAAAGAAGCTGGCTCAGCGTCTGCAGGAGGCTGAGGAAGCTGTAGAGGCAGTGAATGCTAAATGCTCCTCTCTGGAGAAGACCAAACACAGACTGCAGAATGAGATTGAAGATCTCATGGTGGATGTAGAGAGATCAAATGCTGCTGCCGCTGCTTTGGACAAGAAGCAAAGAAACTTTGACAAGGTTTAAATTCCTTACTCAACATTTCACTGCAGGTAAAAGATAAATTCTTTGTCTAAAATATCAACTGTCTTCTAGGTCTTGGCAGAATGGAAACAGAAGTACGAGGAGTCTCAAACAGAGCTTGAGAGCTCTCAGAAGGAGGCCAGGTCTCTGAGCACTGAGCTCTTCAAACTCAAGAACTCCTATGAAGAATCCCTGGAACATCTGGAGACCATGAAGAGAGAGAACAAGAACCTACAAGGTCAGTTACTTTGCCATGAAAACCTTACATTCATTATTTACTTACGCTATAATCCTGTATATTTACAGTATGCTACATTTTGTTTCTCAGAGGAAATATCGGACCTCACTGAACAAATTGGCGAGGGTGGAAAGAGCATTCATGAGCTGGAGAAGATTCGAAAGCAGTTGGAACAAGAAAAGTCTGAGATACAGACAGCTCTGGAGGAAGCAGAGGTATGCTGCATCAGGAAACCGTTAATCTATATATACATTTTGCAATTACTAATAATTAGTTATAAAGATTTTCATTTTAATTCTTTAAACTATGACAGGCCTCATTGGAGCATGAGGAAGGGAAGATTCTCCGAGTCCAGCTTGAGTTCAACCAGATTAAGGCTGACATTGAGCGCAAGCTGGCTGAGAAAGATGAAGAGATGGAGCAAGCAAAGAGAAACCAACAGCGAGTTGTAGATACTCTCCAGAGCTCTCTTGAGGCTGAGACTCGCAGCAGGAATGAGGCTCTGCGTTTGAAGAAGAAGATGGAGGGAGACCTCAATGAGATGGAGATCCAGCTGAGCCAGGCCAACAGACAGGCAGCTGAGGCCCAGAAACAACTTAAATCTGTTCATGCACATCTGAAGGTCTGAAAGAACTAGACAATAATTATATGTATCGATACTTTATTGCATTTATGCATCATTCAAAATGAAGTCTTTTGGGTTTTCATCTTCAAGGATGCTCAACTTCAACTTGACGACTCTCTGCGAGCCAATGACGATATGAAAGAAAACATCGCCATTGTTGAGAGACGCAACAACCTGCTTCAGGCTGAACTGGAGGAACTGAGGGCTGCTCTGGAGCAAACTGAAAGAGGTCGCAAACTTGCTGAACAGGAGCTACTGGATGTCAGTGAGAGGGTGCAGCTACTGCACTCACAGGTGAGATACAGTGACCGCCTTTACAGTATCTTTACAGTATATTTCAGCTAGTTTGCTTCAATTATTGTTAGACTGAAAATTTCATTATTTATGTAAAAATAGAACACCAGCCTCATAAACCAGAAAAAGAAGCTGGAGGCTGATACATCCCAGCTTCAAACTGAAGTGGAGGAGGCAGTGCAGGAGTGCAGAAATGCTGAGGAGAAGGCCAAGAAGGCCATTACTGATGCTGCCATGATGGCAGAGGAGCTGAAGAAAGAGCAGGACACCAGCGCTCACCTGGAGCGTATGAAGAAGAACATGGAGCAAACCATCAAAGATCTGCAGCACCGTCTGGATGAAGCTGAACAGATCGCCATGAAGGGAGGAAAGAAGCAGGTGCAGAAGCTCGAGGCCAGGGTGAGTATAAGTCGGCTGTTTGACACCTGGCATTGTACAACTATATACAGTAAAAAGTTTTGATATGACATCCTACAGGTCAGGGAACTTGAAAATGAGGTGGACAGCGAACAGAAAAAAGCCAGTGATGCTACAAAGGGAATACGGAAGTATGAAAGACGTATAAAGGAGCTCACCTATCAGGTAATAATTGATCAGGACCAAAGTCTCTATATGCAGTGAAAATTACATTCAGAATAAAAAAACGTGCATTTACACTTTTCTTTTGTTTTAATTATGTACCGCATAGACAGAAGAAGACCGTAAAAATTTGGGACGTCTGCAAGATTTGGTGGACAAGCTTCAGCTAAAGGTCAAATCCTACAAGAAGTCTGCAGAGGAGGCTGTACGTACTATTGATTTTAAACAAAATTCTTATATCTGACCATTGAGACGAAGTTCTATCTGAGCAGACATTATGGTGTTTCTGTTCAACAGGAGGAACAGGCCAACAATAATCTCACCAAGTTCCGTAAGCTTCAACATGAGCTTGATGAAGCTGAAGAGAGAGCTGACATCGCTGAATCGCAGGTCAACAAGCTACGTGCCAAGAGCCGTGATGTGGGGTCAAAGGTTTGTATGGGTATATTTACATTGTTTTGATCTACAACATTTAGATTACAACCCATTAGCCATGCTGACAGAACCGACCAAGTAGACATGTTGACAGATCACCCAGCAAAACTGACTTACTGTGCTGTGCAATTGGTCAAACTGAAGCATCACTGCCAACCCTCCAACAATGCCAACAAAATGAAAAATAAATCATAGTGTTATTACTACATTTAGAATACAGAGACAGGAAAATCTATCTCTAAAATCAAAGATGTTACTTACTATTTATCTTGTATTTTCTTTCTTTTGTTTCAGAAAGGACTTGATGAATGAACCACCCTCAAACACGATAATTTCTGAGACACCCCCTCACTGTCTAATGGTGTCTCCCTAAGCATGTGTTTTTGTTCAGTAGAATAAATTTATTGCGCATCTGAAACAGCTTCTTGACTTTTCATTGACAATACTTATATTGGTTAATAATGACAGAGAAATAAACTTCATTCACTTTTAAAAAGATTTCAAAAAAATATGCACTACTGTATAAAAGTTTGGGGTCACCCAGGCAATTTCATGTTTTCCATGAAAACTCACACTTTTATCCATGTGCTAACATAACTGCACAAGGGTTTTCTAATCATCAATTAGCATTTCAATACCATTATCTAACACAATGTAGCATTAGAACACAGGAGTGATGGTTGCTGGAAATGTTCCTCTGTACCTCTATGGAGATATTCCATTAAAAATCCGCTGTTTCCAACTAGAATAGTCATTTACCACATTAACAATGTCTAGACTGTATTTCTGATAAATTTAATGTTATCTTCATTGAAAAAAAATTCTTTTCTTTCAAAAATAAGGACATTTCTCAGTGACCGCAAACTTTTGAACGGTAGTGTACATATATATTTTTTGAATAAATTGAGAAAAAACAATAGTCATGCTAGTACAATTACAAAATAATTAATAATCAAAAGCACAATCTCAAGTGAATACAAATAAACGTGTATTCTTATTTCAAATATAGGACATTTAGGACATGTATTTCCTTTAGCAGCACTCTTTGTGTTCAATATGCAAAATCAGGTTAAAACATAACTGTTTGTTTTTGCACTTTGTATACACCTACCGTCATTTCATTGAACAGATTGTAGTTGGCTAAAATCCAGACTTGAGAGACCTGTGACTGTGTAAATTACAATCTGAGAATTTTAATTCTGAAAGACAATAAATAATTTGACTGAAAACATCAATTCCACTTGAGATAAAACTCAGATAAGTAACACTAAAATTAGGTCTATATGCGTACATTTGCTAATTAATTTATTTATTTTTTATTTATTTACACATAAGTACTAAACATTCCAAAACTCATCGACTATAAATGCGGCAGCTTTCTATTAAATCATCTACATACAGAAAATGTAACACCACAGTCACTTAGGTTGGTTAAATTTGTCATGAATTATTCAAATGTTCTAACTGATGCTTCGTGGCTCCAAACTCATAAGAGTGAAAATTATTACATGTTCATTGGCTAACTGTCGAACCTCTCACGTGTTGTAGAATCCACTGAGACATCCCATGACCAGGAGGGGGCGCTAAAGCATCCTATTTTAGTATGTAACAGGGCAGTTGAAAAAAAAAAAAAACTCTTGATAAAGTGCTAATTCTACAATACTAATAACACTAGGAGTTTATTCTTTTACATTTTCTTTGAAATTCAAGCATTACAACTTATTTTTTGCTCATTTAAAAAACTGATTGTCAAATTTTTGTATTGCTTTTTGGTGACAAGATATCTGTGAAATGTTCTTCAAGGTTTCTGAATTTGAATCAGATTGTAAAAATGGAACAAAAGCATTGAAAGACTTAAGAAGCCGCAAAAGTGTCAGTGTGATAAGGAAATGGGTTGCAGAATGCTTCAGTTTCAAAATATGGCTTGTTTTAGCACAACAATTTCTCAGTGTTCAAATTATTGACATGGGACCATTAACCAAAAAGATGCACAAATATTTCAACATCATTTACCTATTTAAAGTTAAATATTTAGCAAATCACCAGCTGATAAAAGCTTTTCTGGAGAAAATCACCACAGCATAGGGCATATGGATAGCTAGCAAGAGCAATTTAAAACTAAAAAATAACCATCTACTTATTTGAGAGTTGTCTTCAATCATCCAACTGTTAAGATAACTCGTTACTATTATCTTCCATTTTAAAAGAGATTGCAAACTGAAATAGCTAAATGCTCTAAAGTAGGAAACTACTAACCTTCACATCAGAAGTAGATTACTTCGGACAATAAGGATCCTCTTCTCAACACCAGACATGGGAGGACTATTGGAAAAAAAAAGAAGTAGACTTGGTAATGTTGCTTTTGTTGGATTCAAGAATTGTGTCCTCTGAGAGGGTGGTCAATTTAAGCAACATCTTTTCATCAGTCAAAACAGAACATTGATAGTAAGAGCATAATATGTCTGTATTAAAGCTGTTTTAGGTTTAGTTTTTTCTGGAATGTAGCTCCAAAAAATTTGATATTAAAAAGCTTTAATAGTCAACAGTACCTTCTATAATTTCATCAGGTAGAAGACAAGTAGTGCTCAGGATATGAGTCCATAGAGAAGTCCATAGTCTGAATGAATGAGCGAGGGACAAGGGGGGAGAAACAATCATGTCTGTAAGCCTCTAACAGAACTCAACACCACTTAGAAGTGACCTTTCACAACAACAGGGAGCAAATACTGCAATAGCTTTGCTGCTGTCCAGTTTCAAACTTAAGTGAGGCAAGGTGCCTCACACCTTCCCTTATGTGCGTTCATGTGATCACAAAAGTCAAAGACTGAGAACAGCTGGAATGAGACCTTAAACTGACAGACGAGTGCTCTCCTGGAATAGACAGAGGGATAAGTAAAGGAAATGAAAGTTCTAGTGCAAAGACAAGCACGGGCAAGGCCTGGTGGGAAGAGGTGTGACTGAGTGGAAGACAGCTGAGGTGTGCAACATGCTTTGTAACTCACTAATTACATCACATAGTTTTACTATAGCTGGTTTAAATTCTATGCCAGACCAAGAAAACCCTTTGTATGTTTCAAAAAGCCTGTTTGCCAGTTTCAGGTTGATTTGTCTTATCCTCCTAACTTTGCCTCATGTCTCCACCGTCTTGTCAACATGTTAGTTGTCAAATACAGGTTTAAAATTTGAGCACCTGGCATATTTTTGTACATAAATGCTACACTCTCCCACATGACATACATATAGCGCATATAGGTTATCGCTGGCTTCTACGTGGGCTTATCACCTGTTGTTGCTGGTCAAAGAAAAAAAATAAAAACCTGTCCTGACCACTTGCGTCACAAGCTGTCCCCAAGCTATCCTCTGAACCGCCAAGCCCCCAAAGGCAGGCAGCAGGAATTTCACAAGTTATCTTTGTGCTCAAGGATAAAGAGAAGAAAACAATGTCATGTCAACAGGAGCAGACCAAGGGTACTCAATGCATGTAATGTTTGGACAGAGGTCTGAAGTATAGGTCGCAACAAAATGATTTGCTTTCCCGTAGGCATGCATTGTGTATATACAGTAGGGTTTTGTTTTTCTAAAAAGCAAGTCAGAGGAATTAATTTATATTTTTAATGCACAAAGAGAAGCTACAAAAAAGTGAATAAAACAAAAGTCTGAAAACTAAAAGATCTGAATTTGAAATAAAAATTATTTCCAGAACAAAGACTGTAGTTACACCATTTTTTGGTTAATACGTTAATTAAAATTAAAGAGACAGCCATCGTCTCTTTTGTGTTGCCTCATTGTGTCTTTGAGTTGTAGAAAACAAAGCCGCTTTTGATGACACTTAGAACAGATAAACCTCTGGTTTAATTTATCTTTGCTTGATCCCTAAAAACATTTTTTTTGGTTCTTAGATTAAGACCAGTAAAAGACAAAAACAATTACCATTGGGAGTTTGTCATGATCATAATTACAGACCCTAAAACTAGACGAAGACTTTGAAGGCACATCCCCTAACTTCATCTCTAAAAACTCTACTTTCATGACAATGAATGCTGTACACCAAAGAAACATCATCTGCAAAATCAAAAATATATATATCTAACTTTTTGTCACCTTTTTCCAATGCTGATTAACACTACACACTGCTTCACAAAAAGCCAGATATTTCTATCACTCCCTGTTGTAGACTGCTGCGGTGCCCTGTGATCTTGTTCTCCAAATACTCAGTAAGAGGCCTTTACATTGATGTTAATGGTGATGCAAAGACATGAGACCCTATCTATCTCGATCCATATATTTATATACATATACAATGTCAAGTACTGTTTAACCAGAGACACCACATGATAGGTTCTAAATAGAAAGACTGGACAACCTAACGAAAGACGTATCACATACTGTATATTTACTGATTGAAATGCTGTTATTATGATTATTGCACATCATGCTGTAGACATGCAAGGACATCACAAACACAGCATGCATGTTGTGCATACCAAAAACCAACTCAACATAAACTAAGAATGACATTACGCCGTATGTGCAGTTATACCAGCGTCATGCATCGAAGCTAATAACTCACTGAAACGTAAAGCCTTAGTTGAAAGAAATGACTTCAGGGCTGTTGTTACCACCAAACTGTGCTATCCTTTAGTGCCCACCTTTCTTCACTGCACGAGAGTCAAAGCTTTAGCTTCCCCACAGCTGTTTGTTATTGTTTTTTTAATCTAAAGCCCTATTCGCACGGGATTAGTATTACCTGGGGAACTCCGGTAATTTGTGAATTACCCCAGGACGTCTGTGTTTCTCGCAGTGCATTCGCACGGGATAAGCGAAGTCTGTATTTTACTCGAATTTACTGACATTACAGCCCGGATATGACGTCAACTCCGTGCAAGTCAGAACATCCGCTGAAGTCATGTCCATTTGCGAAGTGGTCGGCCACTATGGCCGCTACTCGCAAAAAAAACATACAGACACCGGTCGCGCGAATAAACATTAAAAACATTAAAAGCCTATGTTGTAACAACGCTATTGTTAGGGTCTCGTTAGGTTTGGGCACAAAAATCACTTGGTTAGGTTTATGGTTCGGGTTAAAATGACCACTTTTAACGTGGTGTGTAGTCGTCATGGCAACAGTAAATATGTCAAAGCAGCAGCGTGACCCGAGAACAGCGGGCAGCGTTGTCGGGATAACGGGCCGTCAGGACGTTCGTATTCAGCCTGTTGAAAGATATGCTTACTGCACGCTGCTACGCATGTCATCCATCTCTATATCCTCCCAGATTTCCCTCTTCTTGTTGATCTGATTTTGCCGTTTCTGCGAGTGGTCCTTGGACCTGTTGTGTATCGGCCTACTCCTGCATTTGCTCCTAAAATGCTGTCAATAATTTCCAC